>NW_019395108.1:0-17356 GCF_000612105.2 Orussus abietinus | reverse complement strand
ATGAACTATTTTCATGATAGGTTGATCGTATTTCTGGACATATAATAACGAGAACTATGATTCAACGATAATAATTTATGAACTAATAAATAAGCGGAGGCAAACAAACGAATATTACTAATCAAGCCTGGTTTAAGCCGAGCGTGCAAATTCGCTCATTAACATCGCTCGTTAATACTGCACGGCGAAAGTTCTGCTCGCGTTTTCTCCCTTCGAATTTGCTGAAATTTTATTTGGCGACCTAGTTCCTTTCAAGAGGTTATTCAAGCATCTTTTTACCAACCCGAAGTCGGAATACGTTAAGATTAATGCCGATCCCAATTAAGGAACCAGATAAATGGTAATATTTCGCGCTCTTTTGACGACATATGACCTAATTGAAGCATCACCGAACTAATATTTCTTAAGACCCACCGACATCGGGCAACATGGTTTTTCATGATTAAAAGCAACCTTTCAGATGAAGTGAAACAAGTCGAGGAACTCGATCGACGTCGGTAAAGAAGATCTTTCTAAATACCTATGTTGCCGACGTTCGTATTCATATTGACAGCTGTTTCGAATTATATTGGGTATTGTACTAAATGGCGTACTCCACATGTCGTTTTCCTGTAATAATTATAAAGAAATCGAAGTAAAACTCCAGAAATCCTCTGGATTTATGCTTTCTGAGGTCCTAATTGACTGCAGAGGGACTCCTTGCGCCATCTGTGATTTCCAGGTCAATTAAATTTTCACTTCGAGACCTCGTATTCCCATCGTTTTAGCATACAAGCGCATAAGACACTTTTTTTACCTTTATTCCGTTCAAATGCGAGTTCATCAATTACCAGAGTGTTTTAATTGTCGTACAATTGTCCTGACCCTTTCGCTTCTCATATTAGAGCCTTCAATAATCGTATATCGATCGAAATATGAGAGTTCGACGCCATTTTGATTCTGGTCAAGTGTACGTCAGCAATTTTTGTTCGAAAATCCTAATTTTGAAAGTGTCGGGATAATTCTTAAGTACTCATGAGTCATGTGTCATAGTTACGAACAGTTCGGCCCCATATCCTTAAAAAAGTGTCTTATTCGAATCGACTGATTTCAATGAGGTTTCATTTCACCTTAATAAATGATATGAAAGTGTCATATATACCTAACAAAAAGTCAAAATATTTATAAAACTTTTCTTCAAATTGGGCGTACCGAATCATTTGTAACTTCATCACGAGATTATGGAGGCCCTAAGGAAAAACGCGATGCTCGTGAAATTTCATTTTTCATAAATCAATGTGATCCTGGTTCTAGTCTAAGATTAAGAAAAAAGGTTTTTCCTTGAAAAGTGAAATTTCATGAGCATCGCATTCTTTCTTTAGGGCTTCCAGAAACACGTGATAAGGTTTCAGATAATTCAATAATCACATGTTTGGAGAAAAGTTTTATAAATATTTTCACGTTTTGATATATATAGTGATCCTTTCATATCACCTTAAGGTACCTTAGTAGTTAAGCAAACAAATTTATGACAATCGTATACTTGGCGAGATTTTTTTATTCGTACGTGCTCTGTTATAAGTCATTACAGAGATGACATATATCGGGTACATTACGCTTAACTTCAGCTTTTGCAAAGACCACATTTTCTTCGGTACACCAAAACAACTCGACATTCAATTTCTCCGGCGACTTTAAAGGACTAACGAATTATAGAAGCTAGTAAAAATTTATAAGCGAGACGGAGGGACTTTTCTCCTTAAAAGCGCGGAAAAATGTTTTCCGTTTCGGTCGAGCGCTTTATCCCGTGTAAATCTTGTACAGCTTCACCCCACTTGCCCCACGTTTCCTACGGAGCATGTACAGATAGGAATGTACATACATGTTTCTCTACATAACGACGAAATACCTGAGTCGTGAAGAGCATACGATGCGCCCCGTTAATGTCTCTTATCCACTGGCTCGTCGAATATATTTCGAAATGAGCTGTTACATTTAGTGACGATACTTATTACCGTCAAGTATGACAAATTAAGGTGATATGAAAGGGACATACTATATATATGAAACGTCGAAATGTTTATAAAACCTTTCTCTAAACTAAGTGCAATGAAACATTTGAAACTTCTGCACGTGATTACAAAGGTCCGAAGGAAGAATGCGATGCTCGTGGAATATCATTTTTCTAAAAAAAATATGATCTTGGTCCTAATGTAAGCTAAATAAAGAAGCATTTTTTTAGAACAATGAAATTTCACGATCATCACGTTCTTCCTTAGTGCCTTCCTAATTACGTGTCGAAGTTTCAAATGATTCGATGCAACTCAGTTTGGAGGAATGTTTTATAAACATTTCGACACTTTATATATATAAAATGTCCATGTCATATCACCTTAATTTGTCATACTTGACGGTAATAAGTGAAAATATTTATAAAACCTTTCTTTTAACTGGGTGCACCCAATTAAAAGAAACTTTAACACTTGATTATGGAGACCCCAAGGAAGAACGCGATGCTCCTGAAATTTCATTTTTCTACAAAAAACCTTCTTTATTTAGCTTACACTAGAGTTAAGATCATACTTTTTTTAGAAAAATGAAATTTCACGAGCATCGCGTTCTTCTTTAGTGCCTTCCTAATTTCGTGCTGAAGTTTCAAATGATTCGATGCAACTCAGTTTGGAGAAAGGTTTTATAAATATTTTCACATTCTGATATATAGAATGAGCCTTTCATATCACCTTAACAACTTACTTTTCTTTTTAATAACGTTTAAACGTACTCACACCTATGTGTACATGATAATGTTTTTCTAATAGCGTCGATAAAAATTATATTTTACTTTTTGTGTTTTTCTTATTCGTCAAATTTCCTTTACCAGGTGGGGGTGGAGATGGACAAGGCATTGTATTGTTTCAATAGAATGTATAAATTTTGTAAAAAATACTGCACATGCGGCATATTTCTAATAAGCCATTCAATCTGCTTCAATTAGCGTGCAAAGCCTGCAGTTTTCAGTGCGTACATATAAACCTATATTTATTACTAGGCGGTATATCTGGGCAGAACAACGCAATGTAGGAATATAAACGACCGTACAATAAATTCCGTTGACGTCCTTTTTACGTCAGTTTTATTTGTTTGGTCGGCGAACGTATTTATGAATACGTCGTTATATCTATCGACGACACGCAATATAAAAAGAGAAATGACCACTAAAAACAGCAGTGGATGTAATTAAACATATCTCTGCAATCTTACCCTGTTCCGTTGGAAATATTACTTCAGATTGTTAATAAATGTAATCATACTCCACGTGAACAAAAATCCGTATAAAATATATTGCGAAAGTAATGACGAATTCGAAATTCAGATATAATTTAGAAAAAAAGCAGCTAATAAAATAATTGAAAGAACGTCATCGGTACTACCATCTTGAAGAAATAATATGCCCTTAACATACGGCTGGTTTAAACAATCGTCATTAATTTATAAGAAGTAAATTCTCATTAATATTGTTAGCGAAGAAGCCGATTGACGTCAAGTTTTCTGAATTATTATTACAAAAAAAAAAGAATGTAAAAGCATTACTTCTCTGAAATATTTACCGAAAATAATTTGGAAAACACGATAATTTAAATAAATATACGTATGAACTTCGGTTACTCGTATTTTTTTCAAATCAATCTAGACGTTTGTATATCTCGCTGTTATTTAATACGCAGGCCTATTTCCATCTATCTCATTTTAGTTAAATAACGTATAAACTGTATTCACGAGCGAGCTTTCATTTCAGCGCCATAAAAGCTTGTTATTCGGCATAAACTTGATAAAAGTCTAAGCCTTTGTATCTTTATTCCTCAGAGAAGAAACGCACGGATCTCTTTAATGTTTCTCCTCCCTGTGAGGATGAGTTACGGAGCGCAATAATATCAAGACTGGTACAAAGGGAAATTTATTCTGATAAATTCAGTGGAACATTTTGCGCGCTTCGGCTGCATTTTACCGGAAAGACAGAGAACGGCTGCCTCGCATTGGCATTATTTCACTATGAATTATTTCCCCCTTTAAGTAAACCCGGAATTGTATTTTTCACCGGCAAAGTCGATCACCCCTCGCTACTTTTGCCGCTTAAAACATCTTCTACTGTTTTTCTCCTGTGACGTTCAGTTAATTCCTATATTTATTACTTACAAATTTAAGATGAATTGAAACCCCCCTCGAATCAGTCGATTCGACCAAACTGTCCGAAACTTTGACACGTCACTCCTGATCATCTAAGAATTGTCCTGACACATTCAAAATGTGAATTTTTCCAAAAAATTGTTTAACCTGTAAATGTACAATTATTGAAGGCTCTAATATGAGAATCGAAAGGGTCAGGACAATTTTACGACAATTCTGAACACTTTGGTAATCGATAAACTCGCATTTGAACGGGATAAAGGCAAAAAAAGTGTTTTATACGCTTCTATACCAAAACGATGGAAATACGAGGTCTCGGAGTGAAAATTTAATTGACCTGAAAATCACAGATGGCGCAGGGGGTCCCTCTGCAGCCAATTAGGGCCCCAGAAAGCATGAATCCAGCGGATTTCTGGAGTTTTACTTCGATTTATATATAATTATTGTACGAAAACGACAGGTGGAGTGTGCCATTTGGTACAATACCCAATATAATTCGACATAGCTGTCAATATAGGAGTGAACGCCGGCAACGTAGGTATTTAGAAAAATCTTCTTTATCGACGTCGGTCAAGTTCCTCGACGTGTTTCACTTCACCTTAAAGGATTGAACAGGATTTTATAGTAACCGCGGTTGCAAAGGTTTTAATAGCTAATTGTTTTTGTGAAATATGATTTCTTCAACCCTAATTTCTAAAAGATTTTACAAGTTTGCGAGAGAAACTATTATTTGTCTCCACACTATAATTTGCTGTTTATGTAATAGCATCAATAAACATTAGGAAGCAACAAATTTATGTACCCGAAATGGTAATGCCAAGTGATAAATGTTTTGAATTTATCTTAACCTTTTTATAACGGTTGTGCAGATAAAAAATGAATTACGCAATTATATGTCCAAAAAAACGGAATATGACGGTGATATTCCGCAACAAAATCATGTTTTAAAAAGTTTGTTGTGTTGTATCACGGTTTCGACACTGTGTAACTTTCTTTGTTGAAATTATTTTTTAATAATTGTGTGTATGATAAAGGTAATGTAAGTCATTAAGTTAAGTGCTACGCCCTGTACACGGAGTTTCGTGACAAGTGACAATTTCGGGTGTAAATTTACGAGTCCGATATCATGCCTAATTATTTCTAAAGCAGTTGCTACCTTTTAATCCCCTGAAATTAATTTGGTTCCTACCCCTGGTTACTACGTATGTATGTATGTATTCCCACTAATTAGTATGTACAATGTCAGTATTGTTACGTTATATCCACACTCATATTTCAAAACACAATCTACAAAAATATGGCTTAAAATTAATGACAAGAAAAGATCTGATACTTTATCTATTGACTTTGACTAATGATTGTCACTCATAAAAAATTGTAATTGTCCAAAGAATATGACTAAATGTATAATTTATTTCTCTATGTTCAATGTTCAAGAAATAACTGAATTTAAAATAAAAATATGGTAGATTCGGGCGAGTGTAAAAAATATAATCCAACGGTTTACCCAATGTTTGACATACACGATTCCACATATTTATAATTTCCAATAAATAGTAGTTAATAAAGACATGAACGATGAAAGGAGTGTCTTATTAGAATCGATTGATTTGAGGGGGGTTTTCCTTCACCTTAAGTCTAAAATATGGCTATTCAATGTTTATTATACTATTTTTTTACGACCTCCAATATATGCTATAGTTCATAAAAAATATGCAATAAAACTTCCTTTGGATTTAGCACAGTCATTTCTTAGTAATAAACCAGTCTTGCCTATTCGTAAAGGCGATGAAATTTCTCCTTTCCGAGGGAAGAAATTTTATTGTATCAAACCTAATAAATGTTAATGAGAAAATGCAATGGCGACCAGGGTTAAACGCAATTGGCCCGCGAATTATTAGCTTTTAGAGCAGACAGTTTGACCACTTGGCATGAACCAATGGAAAAGCTCGTTGAAGCCAAATAGCGGTTTTAGTAATATGACCGAGCTCACGAAATCAATAATTCACGCTCCTACAATTCTGATACTTTTATTTGGTCCACAAATACTACTACCGTTCCTTATCAATTTACGACTGCGCATTAAATAAATGTATCTACGGCCGATTGTAACAATAAAGTTGACATTAAAGTCCATTGATATGAGAATGAATTCATGTGAAAGTAACATCCTCCAAATTTGAAAGTACGCAGGAAAAATAATTGAGACTAATATTAAGATATTAATGTGTAAAGTAAATGTCGTGCATACGAAAAATAATAATACTTGATTTGTGGGAAATAAAAACGTTTAAAATAAGTATATAAGAGAAGGGGGATGGAACTACTCTGTTCGGAAATTGTTTTCAGTATTTTACGCTTCGTAAAATGCCAAGTTATATAATTAATACGTACATCATTTTTTAATTGTATTTTGTGTCGCTATTTATGGGTAGTACCAATGTTCTGATTTAACCGATGAAAGTGTTGGAAAGGAAATAAAAGTTTCTTCGACAGAAGCATTCTAAAAGTATGAATGCTTGCCAAAAAATGGGTTGGAGGATGTATTGCCATTGCGGGAGAGTTGTCTTTTTTACCATAATTGCAACACAAGAAGGGACAAAAGTTTCCCACGAATTCTGCTGTTGAAAATCTGCCACGAAGAAGAAACATCGACTGTACCAATTGTAGCTCCAATAACGCGTTCCAAAATTGCAGGCCATAAATTGTTACAAATGTATGTTCAACTACTTGCACGCATACAGGTTGCTAATGCATTCCGTACCTACAATTGATAGGGCGATTTACAATGATAAATACGCGAAAATGTGAAACATCTTAACAAAACTGTCCAATTGAATGTTCGTTACAATTCAATACGCAATACGTATTATTGAAATAATAACAGTACTTGTATTACAAAAATAAACGGGCAATTTTGATATACCAATTACTACGTGTTAAGATGATATGAAAGGCTCATTTTACATATATAAGATGTCAAAATATGTACAAAACTTTTCTCCAAACTGACAATTAGTGCACCGAATCATTTGGAACTTCAGTACGTCATTGCGAAGGCCCTAAGGAGGAACGTGATGCTCGTGAAATTTCATTTTCAAAATAAAAATATCTTTTAATTATCCTAGACTAGAACGAAGATCACATTTTTTGGAGAAAAAAAAAAAAAGAAATTTCCCGAGCATCGTATTCTTCCTCAGAGCCTTCATAATCACGGGCTAAAGTTTCTAACAATTTGGTGCACCAGGTTTTGAGAAAAGTTTTACAAATATTTTGATTTTCATATATATAGAATGAATCTTTCATATCGCCTTAAAAGATTGCAAATCTTCGGATTATCAGGATTTACCTTTTGAAATGCACATAAGACAATAAGCTTGATATGGACAAACCAAAACTGGGTTCGAATACATTTGTACCCGAAACAATTAACGCGAAGCTACATCTCGCACTGAGCTTGCGTTAATTAATTATTTACATCGCTGGAATAGGATATATTCATGAGAGGTGAACGAACTTCTTTCAATCTCCCATCGGTAAACATTTTTTGAAACCATCTACGCTTGCCAGAGCTCGTTTTGAAGGATTTAATTGAAAATCCTGCCCTAGGCGAGAGACATCGATCGCGCAGCTTATAGCTGGAATGATACACGTCGTGAAACATATTAATCGCAAAGCATTTTTGATTATACGTTCCTGCGTACCACTAACCATCTGTCAAACTGTCACACATTTTTTAACTTTTAGTTCTCATTCTTATTGGTTATGGAATTGTCTTAAAAAAGCCGCTGAAATATCTACCGCTCCACGGAGAACAAAAACCAAAGAAATGAGGAAATTTCGAAGTCATTCCGGTTATCCTGCGGTTGGAAAAGAAATTTTGAAAAAAATTCGGAAATTTTGGCCTACGAGAAGTCCATTGCGCTGATTACAGGGATAAAAATGGCTCTAGTACATATATTTTTTTTTTATTACATTTTGACGCTATATTGACGGAATATGGAGGCCCTAAAGTAGGTCCTGAAACTCATGAAATTTCATTTTTCATACAAAATTAATTTATTTATTTATCATGGACTAGAACCAAGATGGCGGGGTCCGGGCACGTTTTCGACGTTTTACGCTTCTTGGGGGCTTACAATTGAAAGTGAAGAGTTTCAGGACCTAGCTCGAATAATTTAGAATACCTTAGAAATGGAATATTGCAAAGTCAGATGGGAAAATACGGAAAATACTTTCATCAACGATTGCAAGAGAATGCTGGTTTGTCCCGTGGGTAATACATCTTTTTAGAGGAAAAATTTAGTTGCAGCTAAACGTCACAGATGGCGACGTTGGTCCTAAACAGTCGTTAGAATAATGAATTCACGGAATTTGGACAGTTTTACGTCGATCTCTTTGTCATTGCTTTACCGAAATGATATATGGAACGCTTCATTTCATATAATTATCAAGGTAGACTGTAAAAGACCAACATAAATATAAATGTCGGTAACGGGACGTGCCAGCTTATATTACCACTTAAATATTCGGGATGTCATTACAATCCAAAAGGGTATGCATGAATTTTAATTTATTCCCGTCGAATAAATTTCTCAACGCCTTTCATATCATCTTAAGGTGATATGAAACTGTGATATATATACATACCAAAAAGTGAAAATATTTATAAAACATTTCTCTAAACTGGATACACCGAATTATTTGAAACCTTAACACGTGATTATGGAGGCCCTAAGGAATAACGCGCTGCTCGTGAAATTTCTTCTTTCGAAATAAATTTTCTACTTATCTAGGAGAAGAAGTAAAAAAATATATTTTTCCTCAAAAAATGAAATTTCACAGGCAGTGCGTTCTTCCTTGGAGCCTCCATAATCACGTGTCAAAGTTTCAGATAATTCGGTGCACCCAGTTTGGCGAAAAATTTTATACAAATTTTCACTTTTTGTTACGTATATATCACACTTTCATATCACCTTAAGAATTGAAATTTATTGAGAGGAAGGAACGTTTCACTTGTGGTGTACCGAAGTAAAAATCGAAAAGTTCGTTCCTCACAGGAAACGCTTCATTTTGATCCTTCCAGGTCCCGATCGGTAAACATTTACTTTTTCCTCATTGAAATTGCAAGTTTTTGAGAGCACTTCGTCTCGCAGGGGACGTTTCGAAGGGTATAAATGGAAATCCTGGCCCCAAGGACGATATCGGTCGCGGCGGATGCAGCTGCAGTAATGCGTCCTGAAATGTCCTGAAACGTCCTGAAATGATCGGACGCAAATCGCGAAGTACGTCCGCCTCTATTCGCGAGTAAAACGCGTATTTCTGCCGATCGATAGGTGCATGTGCAAACGATGCAGTGCAGTTGCGCGAACCCTCGGGAAAATCATTTCCTGCATATTGTCAGCCACGAGCCGGAGATTGATGGGTGAATAAATGGATAAATAGGCGGCTTGATAAGGGAGATTAATGAATTTCAATCCGCCGAGTAGATAATTCGACGGTGACTTTCTATTCAAATTCACTGAAAATCAGTTGCTGAAAAGAGTAGCAGGAGACGAGGATAAAAAAAGAATTTTTCGATTATCGATACGTGCAATTTAAAAATGTCGACAATGAAATCAAATGTAGTAATTAATCGTCTATTCGCGAGTAAAAGGCGTATTCCTGCCTAGCCGGAGATTGATGGGTGAATAAATGGATAAATAGGCGGCTTGATAAGGGAGTAGATAATTCGACGGTGACTTTTTATGCAAATTCACTGAAAATCACTTACTGAAAAGAGTAGCAGGAGACGTGGATAAAAGGAGAATTTCTCGGTTCTCGACACATGCAATTGAAAAATGTCGACAATGAAATCAAATGTAGTAATTAATCGTCTATTCGCGAGTAAAAGGCGTATTCCTGCCTAGCCGGAGATTGATGGGTGAATAAATGGATAAATAGGCGGCTTGATAAGGGAGTAGATAATTCGACGGTGACTTTTTATGCAAATTCACTGAAAATCACTTACTGAAAAGAGTAGCAGGAGACGTGGATAAAAGGAGAATTTCTCGGTTCTCGACACATGCAATTGAAAAATGTCGACAATGAAATCAAATGTAGTAATTAATCGCCTATTCGCGAGTAAAAGGCGTATTCCTGCCTAGCCGGAGATTGATGGGTGAATAAATGGATATATAGGCGGCTTGATAAGGGAGATTAATGAATTTCAATCCGTCGAGTAGAAAATTCGACGGTGACTTTCTATTCAAATTCACTGAAAATCACGTGCTGGAAGGAGTAGCAAGAGATGAGAATAAAAAGAGAATTTCTCGGTTATCCACACGTGCAATTGAAATCTGTCGACGAGTGAATAAATGAGCGATAATTAATGCTTTTGAAGACAATTTTTCTTTGAGAGAAATGTCGACGATGAAATCAAATGTAGTAATTAGTCGTTTGATGGAAAATGTGAAGGTGGAAGAAAAGATGGAGGAAGGAACCCGTTCATTCTTGATGGCTATAAATTATAAATTGACGGGAACATAATTAGACGATTACGCGGACGATAATCGGGAGTTTAATTCAGATCTTTAGATAGGAATAGAAGTCACTTGTCGAGGCTCGATCGCCACAAATTAGAATTTTCGGCTGCAAAAATGGACATTCGATGTCCTGATAAATGAGGGATTAGGCAATTTTTAATTAACCTTTCTCTTAATAGTTCAAATAAAATGTGATAAATTATTGAATGGAAACAGTAAAATAGAGAATAATGTAGGAAATAATTTGTATCGCTTTTTTTTCCAGGAATTAATTTTTCGGTAAATGAATAACAGAGTAAATTCTGAGACTATCGGATGACCTGGTAAGCGACATATTAATTAATATTTTCGATGACAAAAAATGTCATAATGGAGACGCCGATGATAAAACAAAATGTAATTAATCGTTCGATGGAATCTGTAAAGTCATGAGAGCAATACAGGAAGTAATTTGTCGTTTCTTGACAACCATAAATCGGAAATTGATGATCCAATAGATAATTAAGTGGTCGATAAGTGAGACGTTAATTAATTAGAATTTCTGTCATGATGGTTGACGTCAAAATCATCCCCCTGAACAGATTCTTCTAACATTTTCATTCCGCTATTTCATTATGGGAGCAAAACGTGTGATTTTGATTTTAAACATTTTTAAAACGTTTATAATGTACTCGGCAGATAAAAAAAAAATACTTGTATTAAAATGAAACGAAATGTTTTGTATATCTGGTAGAAAAATATTATGAAAACACATGGAGGTAGTAGATAATATTCTAAAGTAAACGTTTTGCAAATATTTATCAAATGTCTGGTAAATATTTGCAAAATGTACGATATTCGTTAAATATATAGAAAATATAGGAGAAATATTTTGTGCTACCAGGGAACTGTATTGTTATGTATCACTCTAAAAGGTATCGATATCGAATATTGACGCCAAGCATCTCATTTTTGATATATTTTCAATACCTCGGAATAAATACCAGAGAATTTGAATGATTGCAATATTATCAATAAGTATCGTATCACTCCCATAACTAATCGATCCATGCCCTAATACATTGGTGGTTTTTAACTGGTAATGATCTCGTTACCGATATTACGTCATTTGGGTGACGTTGACGAACAGTGTTACGAGTTTTTTAGCAGCTCAAAGTACCAACTTGACCGGGCAAAATCTGACCCCGATCTGAAGACCAACTATGGATTTCTCGGTGTGCAAGTTTTATCGACGGAACAGTCACGCCATGGTTACAGTGCTTGAGCTTTTATACAGCTATAAAAAGCGCACTGCAAGCCTCGTATCGTATCCGACGATTTCGCGGTTGCGCCGGACAACTTGCGCTCTTTACGATCAAAATCTATCACGGAAGCATCTTCGTCGGCGATTATGCTCCCGGAAAATAGTAAAACCGCTCATTTTTACCGACCGTTCCCTGGGATTTGAAGTTTTAACGAATACCGGTTACTGCCATTACTTTAGGTGCAACGAGAGTACCCGGCTTTATCATTTTACGGTCGGCGATTTAGCGCGATATTTCAATTATCACTGATAAGAACAGCCGCTCGAAGCACGGTACGTATAGCTGGGGATATTTAAAAATATTTTTGTGTTTAATATCTGACACAATTATATGTTTGGATTTTACGTATACACGTATATACATGTATTCTACAATTTTATAAGCATATACACGTTTGATATTTGCTTACAGTATTTCGATTTTCTTTAAATGTCTTCAAATTTGACATCGAGAGAAAATTGTTTTGGTTTATCAATTATCTGAAACACGACCTTCCCAATTACTGTAGAGTAGTCACTGGACTCGTATGCATATCGAGTGATGACATCCATAGATTTTGCGCGAATAAATGATTACCTTGTAATTATCATTTTTTAACGCACCGAGAAAATGAGTGCCCGTAAGTTCACCCTTTGGTTAATCATTTAACCGGAACGCGGTCTTCCCAATTACTCTAGAGTAGTCACTAGATTCGTATGCATATCCAGTGATGACATCCATAGATTTTGCGCGAATAAATGATTGCCTTGTAATTATCATTTTTGAACACACCAAGAAAGTGAGTGCCCGTAAGTTTATCCTTTGGTTGATCAATTATCTGAAACACGGCCTTCCCAATTACTCTAGAGTAGTCATTAGATTCGTGTGCATATCGACTGATGACATCCATAGATTTTGCGCGAATAAATGATTGCCTTGTAATTATCATTTTTGAACACACCAAGAAAGTGAGTGCCCGTAAGTTTACCCTTTGGTTAATCATTTAACTGGAACGCGGTCTTCCCAATTACTCTAGAGTAGTCATTAGACACGTATGCATATCGACTGATGACATCCATAGATTTAGCGCAGGAGATGCATCGTAGCGAGAGACGATAACTCGGAGTTGCAATTAGTTCTGGGAGTCGTCAGCGCTCGACTGCGGTCGTGTTGACATGTGTCATGTAACCTCGCAAATTCTAGTTCCACCTATGTCAATCCCATGCTAATTATCATCCGTTCGCGAACCCAAGGCTCCTCTAATCCGAAATCGCGGGCGAGAAGCTAATATACTGGATTTAATAGACTACGATGAAGGTTATGACGCGAGATGGTACTCCCTGAATTATTATACTAATGAGTACGCGATAATAATAAATATCATTCAGATAGAATCGGTCACGAATAAAAATATCTGATCAAGAGAAATGTTCCTTAACCCTTTCGTTACCTTGGACGAGATATCTCGCGACCCAATACTGGCCGATCAACGCTTTTGACGAGATATCTCGCTTTCTAGCACCAATATTTTGACATTCTAGATGAATATATTTTATAACTAATTCTATTCGTATAGCTAAAAGGAAGAAATAAATACAGCTACTACCGGATCGCGAGATATCTCGTCAAAAGCGTTGATCGGCTACTACCGGATCGCGAGATATCTCGTCAAAAGCGTTGATCGGCTACTACCGGGTTGCGAGATATCTCGTCCAAGGTAACGAAAGGGTTAAAGCAGCATTATTAAGGTGTTAGTTTCCAAAAAATTGCCCAAGAGATATAATCGAATAGATACTTTGAAAAATTGTGATCCTGGTTCTAGTATGGGATAAATTAAAAAAAGTTTTCTTTGAAAAATTAAATTTCACAAACATCGCGTGCTTCCTTAGGACCTTCATAATTACGTCCTGAAGTTTCAAATAATTCGGTGCACCCAGTTTGGGGAAAAGTTTTATAAATACTTTAATGTTATATATATATTTTTATACATACATATATATTTATTAGATTACATATATGTATGTCTTTTATATATATATAATTTTTGAGCAATCAAATTCTTAGCAATACCTTTCTACGCCATAGATTCACAATTATTGACTATGTCGAGGTGTTACTTCGTTAATATTCATGCGTCTAGAAGAGAAATTTAACGTTTATATAATTTTTAAAAAGCGAATTGAATGCATTAATCGTTGCATGGAGTCATCGATATGTGAATGAAAGTCCCTAGAGAGGAATATGTCAACTAATCGATAGGTCGAGATTGACAGAACGGAGTGGAAGCTTCGCTAACGATGAGATAGTAACTACAATTAGCACAATTGTCAATTCTACATAGGAATCTTGCAATATTGGTGCTCGCGGGTACAAGTCGTTATCCGGTGTTAATTCCCCAGAGGTACACGTTTGCATTACCGATGGACAATGGAAGGCGGTAATGATGATTTACGTCGTTACGCGATTAGGTAGAATGTTCTAAAATTTGAGACCTTGACAAGTTGAAATACAAAATGCCTATAACAGCAACATAAACGTAACAAACCTTGCGATATTTAAGTACTTAAATCGTACATTGTCAACTATCGATTGATACAAATATTAATTTTAGAATTCACTATAAAAGAATAGGATGAACAAACGAGTCTTAATAACGCACCGATGTGGTACCTCACTTTTTATTTATAAGTTTTTTCAATGGCCTTCATTTATTTAAACATACACAAATATAATAAAAAATTGTACACTTGCTGTAGTTTTATTTTCTTTGTAATTGCATGGTTTGTTCAAGATTTTCCGCAGATACTTCGAAATCCTTTGTTTCCTTCGTTCATTATTCAAACGATTGGCATTTATAGGACAAGTATTGGTCGTTGATAAACGTTTGGATTAACGATAAACAAACTTGAAAATTAGCATTCGGTACCGAAAAGGGCACTATTAAGATACGCTGATTGAATAATATATTATTTCATTTAATATTACTTCATTAATTTACCAAACCCGGTTAACAGAATTATAAATATATTTATTAGACTATTATTTATTAACAAGATAAACCGATTTATGTATCAATTCTATACAAATTGAACAGTTCCTCTACTTTATTTTACTCTAACAAGATTCAACCAAACATTCCGTCCTTCTCTAAGGTAAAATAAATAAAAGAAGTTACGAAGAAATCGTACATCAGCTTTTTTAGTTTTTGATTTTAAAATTCAGGGAAAATCCGCTGGCTCGAAAATTCTCTTACGAGGCGACCTGCAATTAGCACCGGGGTCGATCNTTTATTAATAAGATAAACCGATTTATGTATCAATTCTATAAAAATTAAACAGTTCCGCTCCATTCGAAAAATTGTTCCTCTACTTTACTTTACCCTAACAAGATTCAACCAAACATTTCGCCCTTCTCTGGGGTAAAATAAATAGAAGAAGTTACGAAAAAATCGCACATCCGCTTTTTAGTCTTTGACTTTAAAATTCAGGAAAAATCCGCTGGCTCGAAAATTCCCTTACGAGGCGTCCTGCAATTAGCATCGGGGTCGATCCTCTCTCTAAAGGTGGAGAAGTGTGCCAGTTGCACCTGCGCGTACCACCCGTTACCGAGCGCGAACTCCCCGCAGGTTTAGTCCGCATCACCGTCGGACAATGAGAACCGACAGGACAGGTTGGCTCGTCCCTAAGGAATCTTCGAGGTCGCCCGAGCTCTGACGACAATGGTCGCATTGTTACACTTGTCTTTTCACCGAAAACCGAAACACTCGACGTCGAGGATTTGCGTCACTTGCGTTCCGATGCCGTGCTCGAATCGCGGGCAGATTTTTTATCGGTACTTTGACGGCAGAGAAAAAAATTGGTATTACCTATGGGCATTGAAATCATTTTATCAATTAATCAATCATCAATTTACCAGACATTTGAAATATTTGCAAATCGTATTCATTAGGATATTATCTTTATAACATTTGTAAAATATTAGCTCCGTGTGTTCTCATAATATTTTTCTAACGGATATACAAAACATTTCGTTTCATTTTAATATAAGTATTTTTTAAATATTATCTGACGAATACATTATATACGTTTTAAAAAGATCTAAAATCAAAGTCACACATTTTGCTCCCATTATGAAATAGCGGAACGAAAGTGTTACGAAAATTTGTCGTGTTTTTTGATACCAAATGAAGTGTCCGATAATAGTCGTGAAGAAAAAATGTATTTTTATTATATTTTACAAATTAAAAGTATAATTTCGATAAATGTTTCTAGATAATTAAAACTAAATATGTCATTGAGATTATCAACAAATATTTTAGATATCTTCGCATGAAATCTACAAGACATCTTAAAAAATCTGTCGCTTTAGATATTTAGCAAAGATTACAAAGAATTATTTAGAAATTATTCTAAGCTACTAAGGTGTTAGTTGATTCTGCTAAAGAGGAATTGTTTTAAATCACGTATATGGAAATTAACATACAATAAAAAAATTCTTAAATATTCACGACCGTAAACGATTTTTATGCTCAACGAGGATTTACATAAAAGCAATACTTTATTCGGACACCTTAAAATGTCACGCTATTAAATTTTTGAGCAGCTAAATACTATTAAATAATATTGCATTTGGGAGATTGAAACAACTTTTTGAACGAAATTCGTGGCCAGAACGATATGTATATATATTCATCTCATCAGCCGAAAATAGCCAGCGGCGGTTTAACGTTCCACAAAACTTTTTCCGCAACGCACTGCGAAAACCTCTGAATATCCTAAATTTTTTAGAAATATTTTAATTACTTCAGTAATTAATTAGGATCACCGGTAACGTTTCTATAAACAATGATAGTAACTATAAAATATCGGAAATATAACTTTGTATAATTAGAAAAGTAGTTTTCAAAACACGTTTAATAAGTAGCGTATTTGTATGCGCTCCAATAATTTACGAGTATCAGATATTCGTAACGACAGGTACTGTCGTATTTGAAGATTCTTTATACATATTATTAACTTGAAATATTGATAACGTATTTCAACGGTCACTGAAGACGCATAAAAAAAGTTAACGTTATAGGAAAGTAAAACAACCCTAGTAGCACAAAATATTTGTCCTATATTTTCTATATATTTAACGAATATCGTACATTTTGTTAATATTTAGCGGACATTTGAAGTATTTGTAAAACGTTTACTTTAGAATATTATCTCTATATTTATATAATATTAGCTCCATGTGTTTTGATCATATTTTTCTACCAGATATACAAAATATTTCGTTTCATTTTGAAAAAATCGCACATCAGCTTTTTTAGTTTTTGATTTTAAAATTCAGGGAAAATCCGCTGGCTCGAAAATTCTCTTACGAGGCGACCTGCAATTA
>NW_019395107.1:0-109002 GCF_000612105.2 Orussus abietinus | reverse complement strand
CATGCATTATTTTGATAAACGAGGAAGATTACTCACTATTTTATTAGATTGTTCAGGAACATGTTCCTTCAAAAATTGATAACCAATTGCATTTTGTAAGCTATTCTCTTTCAAGCATTCGAACGCTCTGAAAAAATTACTTACGTAGCAGATTGTTAAAACATGGAATACAAGAAACATACTGTTCATCTGGGCTCGTCTTTTGAAACAACAATGTCTGCATGTCGTGGTAAAACGATTTTGTCATAAAATTGACATAAGTAAGCATGCGATAAATAAACCTCCAGTGTACGTAGTTTACTGCAAAGGAATTGAACACACTGTTAAAAGAAATTCATAAAAGTCATACATTTTAAGGTGATATGAAAGAGTCAATCTATATTTATCGGAGGAATCAAATCGTCGGTGAAAGTATTCGCCGAATTGGGTGTACCGATTCGTTTAAAATTTTACCATGGGAATATGGAGGCCCTAAAGTAGTTCTGTTCTGTAAAGTTCTGATACTCACGAAATTTCATTTTTCATCGAAAATTTATTTATCATGGACTGGAACCAACATGGCGTACTCCGTGTACGTTTTCGACGTTTTACGCTTCTTGGGGGCTTATAATCGAAAATGAAGAGTTTCAGGATCTAGCCCGAACAATTTAGAATACCGTAGAAATTGAATATTATAGAGTTAGATCGGAAAATACGTTCACCAACGATTGCAAGAGAATGCTGGCTTGTCTCGGGGCTAATACGTGTTTTTAGAGCAAAAATTTAGTTGCAGCTAAATGTCACAGATGGCGACGTTGGTTCTAAACAGTCGTTAGAATAATGAATTCAAGGGATTTCGACAGTTTGACATTGTACCTATGGTCCGAGGAGGCGTGCGATCTAATAAAGCGGCCAATCTTGAAAAATAACTCCTATCTTGTATAACGATCGGTTGATCAGGGCTAAATTCGATATCAGTGTCCGTAAAAAGACTACCCAAGAGACTCGTCCAATTGATCTGCATAATGTAAAAAAAGTAATAAACATTTTGCAAGAACGGCATTGCCAACTAATACTGCAAACACAGTTAATTGACCATCATTTGAATGGTTCCTCTTATTTAGTTGTGTTTTAAACATTGAACTGTAGTTTAACAATGTTTCAGAATTGTGATCTCACTTTCGATGCTTCAGTTTGCGTCTGCGCTTCATTATAAATATTTTGAAGCATTTGAATATTTGTTTGAAAAGTAGAAAAACTGGATTCAGTTTGCGATGGTGTCTCACTCGGTGTTTTTATCTGTCGATGAAAGAAATGTATAATTAAAATGAGAATAATCTGATATTTGCAATTTACTAAATAATAATAATCTCGAGTGTAAAGAAGATACAATAAAATTTCATGTCTTTTCCTAGTATCACAAAATATTTGTCTTATATTATCTATATATTTGACGAATATCGTACATCTTGCAAATATTTAGTAGACATTTGAAATATTTCCAATACATTTANATTTCGATACATCTTTCTAAATTATTAAAACTAAATATGTCATTGAGGTTTTCAACAAATATTTTAGTTATCTACAAATAAAATCATCGAGACATCATACAATATCTGTCGTTTGAAATATTTAGCAAAGATTACAAAAAATCTTTAGAAATTATTCTGTGTTACTAGGGTTGTCTCCTTATTTAAATTTAAAGTAATTTATTGTACCTGTGCTATGCTGATTTCTAGGTTCACCATTGTTAAAACGTCTTCTTCAGTTCTATCAGATGAAATTTGTTCTCCATTTGCGAATACCTTAAGGTGAAGTGAAAGTAGTGTTAAAGAGGTCTCGTTTCTGAAACTTTTCTCCGAACTGGGGATACCGAATTGTTTCAAAATTGACGACGTGAATTTTAAGACTATAAGGAAGGTCCTGACATCTATGAAATTTGAATAGTTTATAAATATATTCATGGGTACTTTCAAAATATGTTATTAAAAATGAAATTTCATGGGTGTCAGAACCTTTCTTATTGCCTCCACATTCACGTTGTAAAGTTTGAAACGATTCGGTACACCCAGTTCGGAGAAAAGTTTCATAAACGATTAACTCTTCAGATGCCACTTTCACATCCCCTTAAGGTGATATTAAAGTGGCGTCAAAAAGGTCGCGTTCATGAAATTTTTCGCCAAACTAGGTGTACTGAATCGATTTAAACTTTACAACATAAATATGGAAGGTATGTGGAAGGACCTGAGTCATGAAATTTCTATATGTTTTAAATTTGTTTTTAGATATTTTCAAAATTGTTTATGAAAAATGAAATTTCGCGAGTTTCACGACGTACCTTAGGGTCACGACATTCACGTTGTATAGTTCGAAACGATTCGACACACGCAGTTCGGAAAAAAGTTTCATGAACGATTGCAAGAACTTTTCAGATGCCACTTTCACATCCCCTTAAGGTGATACGAAAGTAGCGTCAAAGAGTTCTTGTTTATGAAACTTTTCTCCAAACTGGGAACATTGATTCGATTTAAACTTTACAATATAAATATGGAAAGTATAAAGAAGGTCCTGAAAGTCATGAAATTTCAACTTTTATCAAATTTGTTTATAGACATTGCTTTTTTTTTATAAAAATTGAATGTTCACGTGTATCTAGACCTTTCTTATATCCTCCACATTCATGTCCTAAAGTTTAAATCAATTTTACATTCTCAATTCTGAGAAAAGTTTCATGAAAGATCGACTCTTCGGATGCCACTTTTACATCCCTTTAACCAGTTAGCTGTGTTTAACGAGTATACTCGTCATGAAAACACATGTTTCAAATAGGTCGACACAGTTAACTGGTTAAGGTGATATTAAAGTAGTGTCAAAGAGGTGTCGTTTATAAAACCTTTATCCGAACAAGGTCCACCGAATCGTTTTAAACTTTATCACGTGAATATGGCGGCTATAAAGAAGGTCTTGACACCCATGAAATTTCAATTTTTTCAAACTTTGTTTATAGTCATTTTTTAATCGTTTATAAAAAATGAAATTTCATGGGTGTTGGAACCTTCATTATAGCCTCCGTATTACCGTTGCAATGTTTCAAACGATTCGATACACCAGTTTGAGGAAAAACGTCTGAACGATTGATTTTTCAGGCGCCACTTTCGTATCACCTTAACAATTTCAACAATAAGTTTGCGATAACTTTCAAGCTTGTCCGTATAAGCTTCTGGTTGCTGTAGCACGAAATCCGGTAAGATTAACAGAACGGGATTCATCTGTTGAAAGAAACCATTTTTAAAATATTTTTAAATCGTGAAAATTTCTATTTCATTCTATGACTTACCATGACAGTAAATCCTGTATTTTTTACTACATTAACTTTTAAATGGAAGCGAGTAAATGCCGAGCTGCCCAAAATTCTGGTATAATGTTGGTCGATTTGTTGCCAAGGAAAGATATTTTCATTCCAGCTCGAATTTGACTTTGCCATCGGCCAACCTCCGAATTCCTCTAAAACTTGAATTGCATCTGAAAGTCCCCTACTTTCGATATTCTCTGCAAAGAGAATTTTGAAAATCAAAATAAAATGACGTTGCATTGAAAATACACCGTCAAGACTTGAGGTGAAGTGAAACCCCCTTCAAATCAGTCAATTCAAATAAGACACTTCTTTTTAAGGGCATCGGATAGAACTGTCTGAAACTTTGACACGTGACTCGTGAGCAAATAAGAATTGTCCTGACCCTCTCAAAATTTCGATTTTTGAAAAAACATTTTTTGACTTAGCATAGACCATAACCAAAATATTCGAGTCAAGCACTCGTATTTTGATCTACATCCAATTATTAAAGGTCCTGATATGAGAAACGAAAGTGTCGAGACAATTGCACAATGATTTAGAACAGTGTAGTTATCGGTAAACTCGCATTTGAACGGGATAAAGGCAAAAAAGTGTCTCATGCGCTGCTATGCTAAAACGATACCAATGTGAAGTCTCAGAGTGAAGATTCAGTTGAGACGGAAATCACAGATGGCGCAGGGTGGCACACTACAGTCAATTGGAGCATCAAAAACTATGAATTTAGGGGATTCCTGGAGTTTTACTTCGATTTTTTATTATATTATGTAGGGATATTGGAATTGCGGAAGAGCGTTAGTATCGTAAGTCCGTTTTTGAATGGTAACGGATAAACTGATGTTTATTAACAAATAAATTTATACAATGTACGTCTTTAGGGAGTTCCCGTCTTTTCTGGCTTATGCCCGTCGTAATTGTCGTCGTCGTCGTTGGGTTGGAACTGCCGTCCCTGCTCGCTTCGGGACGGCTTTGGAGCTCCATGTCCCTTTTGTTTCGGGACACGTGGATCGCACGTTTCCCGACGTAGCCTTCGAAGGAAATCTTCGGTTTCCTTCGAAGGAACTTTCCCTTTTATTGTTTTATGGTTTGCCAGGCGCATCCTGGCAGACCCCTTCAAAGCTTTCCTTAAAACTACCTAAAAATAACTTAGGGCTACTTTCCGTTACTACACTCGGCCATCCTGCGTTTAATATCTGTCCTCAGATATCCTTAATGTCCTCACTGTCGGATGATTCGTCGTAAAATTCTTTTCGCCACGGTTTCATGAAATCTGCCGCGGTTGACGTACGCTGAGGACCTTCATGTTCGCCGATTTTTTCTACGACATAACGGTCTCCGCGTAATACTCTCGCGACTTTATACGGGCCTAGGAATTTGTCACGAAACTTTATACCTGAGCCATACTGCGTTCGCTTGATTGCGATTACGTCGTCCTCTTTGTAGCAGGTCGCTACCTTCCTTTTTTTATTATAAGTCCTACGGTTTTCTAGTTGTACCTTAGAAATATTTTCGCGTGCCCGTTCCCGCAATTCATTCCTTTCTTCCCGAAAGGCATGAATTCTTTCCATCTTTATTAATTCTTCAAGCTGTAAATCCTCCCTAACAAGGAAACATTCCCAAGTGTCCGCCTCCGATCTTATTGAGTTTCATATATGTTGAAGAACACAAAAATCTAAGAGACACGTGTTTTTTTATATCTGCAATGGTCCACATTTAAGGGGTGAAACAATCCCCCAAAGTTTAGGGAAAAATCGGTTTTTTAAATATTTTTCGTAGAAGCAGTGGAGGGATTTCGACGAAACTTTGTATAAACGTATTCTGTATAAGGACGGTGACAACACAATATTGTTCAGCAATGTTGCACCCCCTCAAGGGGGTGAACTACCCTTCAGGTGACATTTTTTTGTAATATCCATTAAACAAGCACTCCTACTTAAGTTCCACTTACGCGATGTGATTGCTCGCAAAAAATTAAGAAATACGTGTTTTTTGCTTTTTGCCAATAAACATTTAAACATCGGTTGTAAACAATGAATGTAGGTGGTATTGAAAATCCAATTTTATCGTTTCACCACGGAGATTGTATTACTAGTTGGAAACGGGTGATGACTGCATCGTCGAATCCGTTGCGAAACAATTTTAGCCTCTGAAACTATTTTTTAATTTATTTATAAATAATTGCATGTTATGAAAATCAATGACATTTTGAAGAATTACCACGTTGACACGACTTATGTACGATGAATTGGTCACGATATAACCCAATAAAGGTAGTCGGGATATACCCTAATACCACCTACATTCATTGTTTACAACCGATGTGTAAATGTTTATTGGCAAAAAGCAAAAAACACGTATTTCTTAATTTTTTGCGAGCAATCACATCGCGTAAGTGGAACTTAAGTAGGAGTGCTTGTTTAATGGATATTACAAAAAAATGTCACCTGAAGGGTAGTTCACCCCCTTGAGGGGGTGCAACATTGCTGAACAATATTGTGTTGTCACCGTCCTTATACAGAATACGTTTATGCAAAGTTTCGTCGAAATCCCTCCACTGCTCCTACGAAAAATATTTAAAAAATCGATTTTTCGCTAAACTTTGGGGGGTTGTTTCACCCCTTAAATGTGGACCATTGCAGATATAAAAAAACACGTGTCTCTTAGATTTTTGTGTTCTTCAACATATATTAAACTCAATAAGATCGGAGGCGGACACTTGGGAATGTTTCCTTGTAAGCCTCATTTCAGAACCTATTAGTAAATTGAACGGCGACGTCCCGGTGCTTCTACTGGGTGTAGCATTCAGATATTGTTGTGCCAGCTGGACATGCTTATACCATTCTTCCGGCCTTGGGGCTGACAATTTCGTGAGTAGCGGAATAAGAACCCTATTTACTCTTTCTACCTGACCATTCCCTCTAGGTATACCGGTTGCAATTAATGAGTGCTGAATATTCTCATCCTTACAATACCCTTGAAAATCGTTAGACGTAAACGCAGTACCCCTTATCAGAAATAATTCGTCGCGGGTTTCCAAAAATAATTGCCTGCTTTTTCAATCTGTCTAAAACCTCCATGGTGCTGGTAGACTTTGTTGGATACAACCAAATAAACTTTGAAAAACTATCTACTACTACAAAGATATGGCGATAGCTCTTTTTAGTAGACGGCATTGGACCAAGGTGGTCCACGTGGTAGGTATCTAACGGGACTTCCCCCTTATCGAGAGGGTGAAGCAAACCCTCCTGCTTACCATATTTCCTTTCCGCAAGAATACAATTGACGCAATTACGGACAACCTTCTCAACTTTAGCACGCATCTCTTTAAACCAATAGTCCCTCTTCACCAATCCCTCTGTTTTGCTAATCGCAAAGTGACCACGTTCGTGTGCTTGCCTAATTATCTGCTCCTGCATCCGTTTCGGAACAACTAGCATGACGTCATCGTTAACTTCCTTATACAAGAGACCATTCTTAATAATATATCCTTTAATGGGCGTCGGATTTTCGGAAGAGAATAAATCTCGTAGTTCCTTGTCTTCGTGTTGCGCTTTCTTTAATCTGGCGATCAGACCTTCTTACGTTTCTTCAATCAGCAGTGCGCTAGGGTAAGGGTTCCGACTTAGCGCGTCAACATGAGTCATAAATCTACCTGGGCGATATACAATAGTATAACGGTAGTCTTCGAGAGAAAGTGCCCACCTTGCGACTCGAACGCAGAGGTCCCTTTTCCCCATTGTCATCGTAAAAGCTTGACAACCGGTTACAATTTTGAAATCAATACCCAATAGATATATTCTGAACTTCTTTAATGATTTAATAATCGCGAGGACCTCTAGTTCATAGCTAGGGTACTTTTCCTCGGCAGGAGTAGTCTTTCCGCTAGCGTAATACACGGGATGAAACATATTGTCCTGGCAATCTTTCTGCATTAAAATCGAACCGTAACCATACATAGATGCATCGGTATGCAACTTGGTCTCCGCTCCTGTTCGGTATAACCGTAGTACGGGCTTTTCGCTTAACGCTAACTTCAGCCTCTTAAACGCTTCCTTTTCTTCGGGACCAAACTGGAAAACTGTGCCCCCTCTTAGCAAATTTGTTAGAGGCCGTGCAATCGTTGAATAACCGCGGATGAATTTACGGAAATATCCCGTTAACCCTAGAAAACTCTGGACTGTCTTTACACTGCTAGGTTCTTGAAATTTCATTACGGCGGCCGTTTTGTACTCTGATGGTTGGATTTTACCGTCCTCAACGATATAACCCAAATACTCGATCTTTGACTGCAAAAATTTACACTTTTCCCAGTTAATGATTAATCCATACTGCTTAGCCGTATGGAAAACTGCCTTAAGATTTTGAATCCCGTTCTCAAGATCAATCGACGGAACAATCAAGTCATCCATGTACGTTAGGACGAATCCTGAAGCAATCAAATCTCGTAAAATAGCATTAATAAATCTTTGAAATACAGACGGCGAGTTACATAGTCCAAATGGCATTTTTAGAAATTCATAGTGTCCGTCAGGGACTACGAAGGCTGTGTATTTCCGACTTGCTTCGGAGACGGGTACATGAAAAAAACCCGTTTTTCAAATCCAGCGTACTAAATACTTTGGCCCCCTGCAATAAATCTAACTGGTCTTCGATAAGTGGTAAGGGATATCGGTCTTTCACTATCTTTTTATTCAGAAGCCGATAATCGACGCAAATTCTAGTAGAACCATTCCTTTTTTTCACTAGAACTACGGGGCTTGCATATTCGGAGTGAGACGGCTGAATTATTCCTCCTTCTAACCAAGAGTTGATTTGTATATCAACTTCCTGCTTTTCTTGGGGTGATAGTCTCCTTGGTCGCTGGTAAACTGGTATATCATCCTTTAAAATCAAGTTCATTTTAATCGTTACTTCGCGGCTCTTAATCGGAACGTAAGCATCGATAGTCTGTTCTAGTAATTTTCTAGACTCTACATCACGGACATACGTTAAGTCTAACCCATTCGATTCAGGCTCTTGAATCATCAAAATTTCCGGAACATCAGAATTACTGGCCTCATTTATTTCTACTTTCGATATTTTAATTTTTCCCTCTTTCACGTGAAGCTCCACGCCATTAAGAAAATCTGTACCGATAAGTAAACCGTGCTGCATTAGACTCTCAGAAACAACGTGTACATTAATTTCGTATTGAATACCATCTACGATTATTTTAGCGCAAAATTCGCCCAATGTACTTATATTATCGGAACCGATTCCTGTAAATTGAACTTTACGTCTTCCCAGACTAGGTGCGCCTATCTTAACATATTGGTCGGCCCTCATTAAACTAAGATCGCTTCCGGTATCGATCAACGCAGTTAACTTCGTGTCGGCTATCATTACGTCCTTATAATATTTACCGCGTATCGCCAATGTATTTAGTGCGGTGCTGACATTGTCCTTAGGCTTCCTCTTCGTTCCAGTGCACATCGACGCGATATGACCGAAATCGTTGCACTTGAAACACTTCCTGCCTTTATCTTTGGATGGACAACGGAAACTGACGTGATCTTCATCTCCGCAGTTGAAGCATCTCTTCTTCTCCGCAACATCTTCACGTGTTGTCTTCTTCGCCCTGTCATCAAAGCGTCTGTCCTTGTTCTTCTTCACGTTCGACTTTATCGACTCATAGTGAGCAAACCTCGCCTTCAGTTCTCTCACATTCGTTGCACCGTACGGGATAGTTTTATTGACCTCGTCATCTTGGATTCCCTCGATGATGTACTGGATGACAACATCGGTCTCCAAATCAGCTTGCGATGCGATTTCAAACATTTTATAAATGTATTCGTGATATGACTCATTGGATGCTCTTTTCCTTTGAGTCAATTCCTTGTGAACTTTGTGACTGTTTATCACGTGGGAGAATTCCTTCTTCAAAGCTGTCTTTAATTTCTTCCACGTTTTTCCACACTCTTCGAAACGTACGAATAATTTCGCCGAACCACGTATCAATCTTTTGGCGTATACAACTTTCTGGATGTCGGACCAGTCACACAGTGTTGCCATCTCTTCGAAATCCTGTAGCCATCGCAAAATGTGCAATTTGTCATCTCCGCTGAAACTTTGGATCGAATCTTCCACGTCTTTGAAAGTTAACAAATGCCTTGTTTTTCGGCGTGACTTTGTTGCTTCGGAACTATCGTCTTCGCTGCTGTCATCGTCGATGTCACCCTTAGCACTTGCTTCGTTCGCATCTTCAATGTCACTTTCTTCCTCACGGTCTTCTTCCAATACCATAGCTCTTTTCAATCGAGCAATTAATTCGTCTTTGTTGCCGGACGTCTTTAGTTTGCGCCTCTTCAGCTCGTCTTTGAGATCGACAACCTTCATCTTACCGACTTTTGATTCGATCGTTCCCTCGTTCTGGTTACTGGCACCTTCTTCGACGTTACTGGCACTCATCCTGATTAAAAGGTACACACAACTGTTATTGTACCCCTGAACTGCTGACTATCACTCTCTCAATTCGATGCGCGATGTTTTGCACTATCCCGGACCGAGCCCCCAAAAATATATATGTAGGGATATTGGAATTGCGGAAGAGCGTTAGTATCGTAAGTCCGTTTTTGGATGGTAACGGATAAACTGATGTTTATTAACAAATAAATTTATACAATGTACATCTTTAGGGAGTTCCCGTCTTTTCTGGCTTATGCCCGTCGTAATTGTCGTTGTCGTTGTTGGGTTGGAACTGCCGTCCCTGCTCGCTTCGGGACGGCTTTGGACCATGTCCCTTTTGTTTCGGGACACGTGGATCGCACGTTTCCCTTTTATTGTTTTATGGTTTGCCAGGCGCATCCTGGCAGACCCCTTCAAAGCTTTCCTTAAAACTACCTAAAAAATAACTTAGGGCTACTTTCCGTTACTACATATTATTGTACAGAAATGGCATATGGAATATGCCATCTAGTACAATACCCTACATAATTCAAAAAAGTTATCGATCCAAATACGAACGTCGGTAACGCACGTATATAGAAGAATCCCTTTTATCGATATCAGTCAAATCGCTCGACCTGTTTCACACTATCTGATCACTTTATCCGATCTTTAACGTTTAAGGTGAAGTGAAATCCCTCTCAAATCAGTCGATTCAAATAAGACACTATTTTTTAAAAGGTATTGGATCGAATTATCCAAAATTTTCCCACGACACGTGATCACCTAACAAATGTCCTGATTCTTTCAAAATTTTGATTTGCAAAAACACATTTTTTGACTTAGTCTAGACCAGATCCAAAATAGTGTCAAGCTCTCATATTTCGATATATATTGTGACGATGCACCCGGTGGGCGATCGCCCCAGGGCTCCATATCTTAAAACCTCTATCCGGCAAAGCATTAAAATCCTTTCCGAAGGCAGTGATAATATATTTTCTCGTATCATTACATCCATGTCTTATTTCAGCACGCTCGACGCTTAAGGCCGAGGAGGAGAGGAGACCGAATATTCGTTGCGTTGCCTTGCGTTCTTTTTTTGGTAGTATAAGTTGTGTATAGCTTAGACGTTAGAACATCCTCGCGGTGGGGCGAGTGAGGGACAAGAAGTCAACAGCCATCGCGGGACAAGGGCGCCTTCGAGGGACTACAGAAGCGGACGACAATGGTGGCAGAGAGGCCTCGCCCCGCCGCCGCCCATGGGTGCCGGGGTCGCGCGGAGTAGGACCGAATAGAGCCACCCGTGACCACGCGCTTGACGGCAAGGGCCGACCCATGGCGGCGTCGCTGGGTCACCGCGTCCGCACCCGGATTTCCGGCCCCTCAATGATGGCGGGAGGAGGGCGCATTGCCGGTGGCCGTGGACCCTCCACCGTGACCTTTGACTCAAGGGAGTCCATAAAAGGGCGGTAAGGGGGGGTCCTAATTGCGTCGCCCTCCTACGCCGAGGCCAGGCCGCGGTGACCCCAGGGCGGAAGGGCCCACTGGTCCCCTCACCCGGGAGCAGTTGCATCGAGGGATGTCGGTACCCCCGGGAAAAATCGCGAGGAATCTTGGCTCAAGGGAGCCCAGGACCGGCGCCACCGAGTCCCCGAGGAGCTACGTCCCTGGACCTGCGGATGACGTCACGCGGCGGCCGCGCGTCCCGATCGGACAGCAGGAACCGCTTCAAATCCGGCGTGCGAACCTGCGCCGCGGCTGTTATCACCCAAAAATCCTCGCAATAGCGCGACCGCTGTCAATTGGCCGACGTAATTTGGCAGTCGACGGCGGCCAATCAACGAGAACTTCGAGCCGCCAAAGAGGAGCCGTCGAGCCTTCTCGGAGGACCTCGGCGAAGACCCGGCCATCTTGGTACGTGAGCGTCAAGCTGTTCAGACTCCATTTTCCGCTGCCTACACACCATCCCTTGCATCGCTACCTCGCCGAACATCGCCGATACCTGGGAGCATCGCCGCCGCTGGTGAATAGGTCTCCAGGACATGGCCTCCAGGACACCGGGGGAGCACCGTCGCACTGGCCGAGCCCGAGGTTTGAGCGTACCGTACATTTTTTAGGATATTTTGTGTAGATTTTGTAGAATTCATTGTTTCGCGTTTCCCCGTGTAACCCGTCGTCGGGCCGCGCGCCACGCGGTCGGTCCTTCCGCGTCTAATTGGTCAAAGTCTCGCGTGAGCGACCATTTTTCGTTTCTCTTGGCCCAGTCTCGTGTGAGCGGCTATTTACCGAATTTGCGGTCAACATCTCGTGTGAGCGGCCTCAATATATTTTGAGGCCAAAGTCTCGTGTTAATTTCTTTTTGTTTTCGCGAAATGCGAACTTAATTTTCGTTTTCGCGAGGTGCGAACGTTGTTAATTGATTCCCGTTTTTGCGAAGTGCGAATTGTAATTAAATGTGTCATTTTTGGCGAAGTGCGAATTTTCCGTCAGTTTTCCTTGTTTCGCGAAGTGCGAACTCCACTTCAATTAGATTCCAATTTCGCGATAGGCGAACCCTTATGTTTTTCTCTTTTTTCGAGCTGGATATTTCTTGTACAACAGTGCCTGCCTTCGATTTAACTGTTCCATTTATAAATCGAAAGTAACTATATGTCCGGAATTTCATTATTGTAAAATGTTAGTTTCGAGATACGAAAATTTAGTTGCATCATAATTATTTCCGCGCAAATGTAATTTATGAAAATTTGATGCGTCCGAAACCTCGGTTTCTTGCGTCGATTATGTGCACTGATATTTTAAACTTGCTGCCTTCTCTTACGCTTATTTTTTTCTTGTATTTTTTGGGTTATTGCTGCCTTACTCGCTGAAACCTTTGATTGATTTTGCTTGCGTCTGTTCATCGTTTAAACATTTTCTTTGTGAATTTAGTCGCTTGAGGTTTCCCAATTTAATTTAGTCCAATTTAATTGAGTTTAGGTTTTTGCGTGCGTGCAATTCTCATTTTCGTGTTCTCTTTAATTGGATTAATATTCTTGTCCCGTAGTCGAGTCCAATCTTGTAATCGAAGATATAGTTTCGCGTTTTAAATCTTTTGCGTTTTGAATTTCGCGTCTTGGATTTTTGGCTGTCTAGAGCCACTGTTCTTTTCCGTGTGCCTCACCGCGCGCATCGTCCCTTTGAGCGCGAGCGCGCGCTTCGTCGCCCGGGCCGGTACCGGATTGTGGGTCCGCCCATGGCCATTTTGAAATTGTTAGAGTACATTCTTTTCGTTGGGATAAATAGGTCATTAATTTAATTCCGCCTCTGGTTTGTTTTTTTGAAAGGACCCCGCCCTCTCCGCGGTCGCTTGGGCGTACTGAGCTAGCCCGGTTTATTTTTCGTCGTCGGCGACGCTGCGTCTCGTCTCGTATCGCTACCTTTAGTTCAACTTTTACGTATCTGGGACGTTAAGATCATTTTGCTTCTGTTAGTTGAGGGACCGACCCTTCGGGCCTTACGCTGGTGCGAATCCGTGGGCGGGATGGGAGGCACATCGCTGGAGCGTGAGCTCCCGTACGCTGGTGCGAGCCCCAACGGATTGGGCCCGTGCGGTTCGGGTCCCGGATTGGCCCTTTGGAGGGCCTGGCGCCCAAAATTTTGCTGCTGTTGAGCGATTACGAGACGGAGATCCTATTTTGTTAATTACTTATTTGTGATTCCACCAGAGGGTCGGAACGTTAATTGCCAGACTTTGTTTGAAGTTATAGCAGTAAAAATAACGTCACAATATAGAATCATTAAAGGCTCTAATATGAGAAACGAAAGGGTCAGGACAATTGTACGACAATTTAGAACAATTCTGATAATCGAGAAACTTACATTTTAAGGTGATGTGAAAGGCGATAAGCAACTCCGAATCGGCCCCTGGGTCTGGGATGGTGTCGATAAAAAAGGGGCCCTAATAATTGCAGCGCCATCTGCATAGGCTGCGGGTACTGAGATATGCCGTCAGTAACGCCGCCACACGTGTATGGTGACGAATTACCCTAGACGTTACCGACAGTATAACTCGTAATGGCTGTAGTGTCTCTTTCTTTTTTTAGAGCTGCACGTAATCCGATGGAGTGAATTATAATGAAATCCTGACTGAATTTTTAGGGCCATGTGTACGATAAGGATTTCATACAGCTTTTCATTAAATTATAAATTATACAATTACGTGTTCGTTTACGATACGTTTACGTATTCACTCATGCAGAAGTATGAAATGACTTTAAACAAAGTTCCGTTATTCAGCGGCGCATGCTTCTGCATAATCAAGACTGCAAAAATGACACGAAATAAGTAAAACATTGTAACGGGGCGAATTGGGAGCGCTTGCGCGAGAGCAAAATCGACGGCAATCGACGCGTGCGCAATAACCAAAGAATTAGGCGATGCGAAAAGGGCGAGAGGTAGGAGGAAGCCTAGGAGTAGGGAGAGACCACGAGACTCCAGGAGACTCCAAGTAAGATTCTAAAAGACAGAATAGGATGAGTTCTCGAAGAGAATAGAGTTAGATATGAAGGAGAATAAATTGAGATATCACCCAAATTGAATAGAAGTAGGATAGATTCAAGTCCCAATTGGACACAGATTTAGAAGGTAGAAAAGTCAGGAGTCAGCCAGAGGCGAAATATTTATGAAATAAAGTTTATAGGAGAATTCTAGAAATTAAATCCCAACCCCAGCGATCTCTGCCATCGAGGTAGCCGTCGCCTCCCTAAATTCGAAATCCTTTTGAAACCCTATCCTGGGACTGTGCTATGGCAGCATCTCCCAAAAACACGAATATTAGATCGTGAAAACAGAAGTCAATCGAAGCAGGTTCACATAAAAAGAATACAAAGAATGTGTAGATCCGTACCTTCAGCCTTGTTAATGCGACAGCTCTGAAGCAGGAACTATCACTATTTTCAATTGTGAAAGACAGCTCGGACTCAATCATTGAGATTGCCTTCTATGTGCCGGACTTTCATAGTCGAATAGAAGAATCGGAGCACGAAGAAGTGCAAAAACAAAGAACCTATAACAACATATCCTTTCAAACCTCGAAACCCTAAGACCAGTGGATATCCGAAACTGGATAACCTAAATTAAGTTGAGACTAACACTTGTAGAGCAATACTCCAGGGAGTGAATCAATTAATTCAAAGCAAATTCAGGAATTGTTTAAAATCAGAAATTAAGAAGTTAACAGGATTCCGAAATACTAGGAAACCAACCCAATCGTGCCACACCTTGAATCCTTTTTATCCGGATTCGATGATGAACAGTTGGCGTACTCTGATGAGATAAAACGTCAATCTGAGAGTTCAATTCCAATCCCAACTAAATCCAGCACAACAAAGTAAAAACAGCTAAATAATCATCAGTCAGAGTTGTTCAGGAATCTCAAAGCGTTCGAGATATCGAAACCCGAGTTCGATTCGGGATTTCGGCCACGATCAGCTGAGCGAGCGACGCTTAGACCTATAAGAAACCGAAACATTGTCTGCACGGCACGAGACATAGCGATCCTTCTCTAATTCGCACGCCTGCCTCTCTCTTACTCGGGTCTTCGCACCTCGGAAACCGGTGATTTAATTTTCCCGGAAAATTCTGACGCGGCTCGGACTCACGACAGTGTGGAAAAGACGGTGCATTTTGCACGGCCTACTCCGTACTATTACAAAATATAACATATAACATATTTTTGTAGGTGGACAATGTCGTACAAAGATATCACGACAGCAACATTCTATCTACGATTTCGCGAACACTGAGTATTTTCGTCGATGTTTCGGCCACTGCAATAACTAAACTAATAAATGTGGATATGTGCCGATCGATATTTTTATTGAAAGTATACAATTACATGCATATATAATATTTTCGGTCTGAGTAATTTTCAATTTTACTAACATAGTAATTGTAAAATATTCCTTTTATGTTCAATTCAATGGCATTGATTGAACAAAAGTTTATGTCACAATGAAAGAACGTTTTACAGACGCACAGTGGAGCAAAGAAAATGCCCGTGGACAAATTGATTTTCAGATTGCAATTGGAGCGTCGATAGCCCATCCGCGTTAATCATTAGTATAAATTTAATCTTTTATAATCGCTCGAGTCAAGGCCCACGGAAACTCGAGGTCCTTCCCACGCGTACCGAAGGACCCAAGCCACCCTCGAAAGGGGGGCAATAAAACTTACGAGTCCGAGCATTCTCAAAGGGTCTCTTTTCGAGGATTTTCGCCGAAGGTCCGAGATGACGTCTGGCGAACAGATTTTTTAACTTTCTAAAAATTCCGAAGCCCGCTTTTGGCGACCAGACGCCACTCGAGGGTTTTTTCCGCGAATCCGCGGCCTACGTGACCGGCCGGCTTCGCGGGTGCCTTCGAGGGCGGAAACCCTTCGGGAATGTTTCTCTGCCAATGAGAATGCTCGACTCAAGGTCCGACTTCCTCCCTCCACCGAGTTGGAGGGAGAACTATGCATTCGGATATTTTTTAAGATTTTTTGTAAAAATCAGATTCCTACAGACCGTTGCCGAGTCAACATCGAGTCCAGTAAAGCGTTGCCGAGTCAACGTAGACTCCAGCAGAAAGTTGCCGAGACAACTTCGGATATCAAAACGTTGCCGAGTCAACGTACAAAAGGTCCAGTTGCCGAGCCAACTGAGACCTTAACCATTTCGTTGCCGAGTCAACGCAAACGCGAAGACCAGTTGCCGAGTCAACTAACCACCACCGTAAATTCACGCATCTTCCCTTGTCTGTAAAGGAAATACAGTTTGTTGTGTCACTAAAATCCGAAATATTTCATTCAATACGCGAAACCAGCTGCTGGCGGTTAATTCCCTCTTCAGCAAAGCACTATTCGAGCCCGTCTTCCCCAGCCCGAGGATTTACGACCCTCGGGGATTGATTGACAATCGCGAGTTGGTTTAGTGTCGCAGAACATTTTTATGGTCCTTCGAGCCGGATCCAGTGACAATTTATTCGGACAATCGTGAAGTGCGCGAAAAAACTGTTGGTTCACGACGCATCGCAGCGTCCTCATCAACGGGTTGCTCAACCAAAGCGGCGCCCACCCTTCGGACCTTCAGCAGGAAGCAAGGACGAGGGACGCACAGGAGCTCTTCAGCAGGACGCAAGGGCTACCGACAGGGACATCGAAGCCCGTTCAAGAGGCAGAGGTTCCAGCAGCGAAACGGTAAGCTCGTTAGCAATCGCATTCACCGTTTCCTTTCTTTCGCTTGTCCCATATTCCTCCGAAAACATTCAGAATGACCTCAAACGCGCAGACGGTGAAAACCCTTCATAGGAAACGCGGGGTCGTTAAGGCTCAAATAACATCATTTGACAAATTTCTGGAGGGATTCCGCAATGGAGAACCGATCGACGCGATCCGAATAAGACAGCGGATGCAGAAATTCAAAGAAACCTGCGCGGTAGCGGATGAAATCTTCGACGAGCTCGATCAGCTAGAGACCGACACAGATTACATTCCGGAAGGAATCGCCATACAGGAGCAACACCTCGATTTAGTCAGCGAAGCCGAGAATTTCCTGTTAACGGTCGCGACGACGAGGAATAGCAGCAGTCCGAGCACTGCAGACTCCGAGAACGCGTTCGGCACCGCGACTCGCGCTCCGCGATTAAAATTGCCCGAGGCATCATTGCCAAAATTCGACGGAAGGTATGAACAGTGGCTAGGATTCAAGGACAGCTTTCTCGCCTTAATCGGAAATCGCCACGACCTGTCGAATGTTGAAAAATTACAATATCTAAAGGCTTCACTCTCGGGAGACGCGGCGCGGAAACTTAATATTTTCACGATTACAAGCGATAACTATTCGCGTGCTTGGGAACTCTTGGAGCAGTCGTACGAGGACAAACGAATAATTGTAACCCGACATCTTAGCCTGCTAATTCGACTGCCGATGCAGGAAAAAGAGAACGCTACCGGTTTGACGCGATTGGCGGACGAGGCACAGCAACACGTGCTCTCTTTAAAATCTCTGGAGATCGACGTGGGCGAACCAATGATCGTTCAACTAATCGTTGAGAAGCTCCATCGATCAACGCGTCAAAAATGGGAAGAATCGTTGCAGAGAAATGTCTTCCCTAATTTAAAGAAACTCCTCGAATTTCTTTATAGCACCGCGTCGCGACTCGCGCAATGGGAAACCGAGGGTCAGGAACGTTCGAGCGGCTCGCTTAATTCGCACCCCGCAAAACCCTCCAGGTCAAAGGGCAAACCAATCAAGACGTTTGCANTCTGAAGTAAACGTTTTGCAAATATTTCAAATGTCGGCTAAATATTTGCAAAATGTACGATATTCGGTAAATATATAGAAAATATAGGACAAATATTTTGTGCTACTAGGGATTTATTTCCAGAAAATTAAATTGTCGGGTTGCTTGCAACGTCAATGGAGATTTTTGTGAAATCGCTATCCAATTTCACAAAGAGTTCATTTAAATTGTTAATTTGTTAGGACTTATCCGTCTTAAGGTGAAGTGAAACCCCCTTCAAATCAGTCGATTCGAATACAACACTCTTTTTTAAGAGTATTAGACCAAACAGTCCGAAACTTTGACACATCCCTCCTGATCATCTAAGAATTGTCCTGACACATTCAGAATATGGATTTTTGGAAAAAATGTGTTAAAATAAAAAGGGTCAGGACAATTTTACGACAATTTAGAACACTCTGGTAGTCGATAAACTCGCATTTGAACGGGATAAAGGTAAAAAAGTGTTGTATGCGCTTCTATGATAAAACGATGGTAATACGAGGTCTCGGAGTGAAAATTTAATTGACCTGGAAATCACAGATGGCGCAGGGGGTCCCTCTGCAGTCAATTAGGACCCCAGAAGGCATGAATCCTGAGGATTTCTTGAGTTTTACTTCGATTTCTTTATAATTATTGTACGAAAACGACAGATGGAGTACGCCATTTGGTACAATACCCAATATAATTCGATATAGCTGTCGTTATATAAACGAACGTCGGCAACGTAGGCATTTAGAAAAATCTTCTTTATCGACGTCGATCAAGTTCCTCGACGTGTTTCACTTCACCTTAAGATTACTACTATGTCGGGGCTAATTACGAAGAAACCAAGTAAGTATCTTTATAATGAAGTAGTTCGAAACAGGTTCGCAACATATTAACTCGAACGCATATAATAATTGATATCATACATTATAAAAGTACATAAGTGTATTCATTTTCCTACAGAATTTCATGAAATTGTAACAAGATGTTATAAAAATATGAATTTATTCAGAAATTTGTAATAAATGTATATTAATTAAATTTTAAGACACAAAGTTTATCATCTTTCTGTAACTTTATGTGTGTGAATATATTTAACAGGATGGTTGGGCTATTATAAAAAGATTTACAAAAAATCAAAATCCACGATTTGGCACTTGCCTTAGAACATTTTCCTTTGCTTACTAGATGCTCCACTTAACAATTTTATTTTATTTGTTGCACAATAAAAAAATCACGAATATAGTAAATATTATCATTCAAACGTGTCTGGTGCATCTTGTACAAAGGAAAAAGCAGGTTTTCCTTCCTACATACATTTCTCTGTTCAATGCACACACACATCGCACACACAATTGCATTACAAAGCATCTGCAGAAATAACTTGGTTTTTAATGATTTAGGATACATTATTGGGTTATCGTCTATTTATCGATAATGCACCTAAATTCGGATAATGTTTCGTCAATCACTCGAGTATTTGCGGATCCAACGAGGGCAGGGGAGCCAGTACTTACTTAATTGTTCAAATATAGTCTTGTGGTGTCATCGTATCACCAGTACAATAAGGAGATAGTGAAGATACAGTTAAACAGAGCTGGGTAACTATTTCAAGTGAATTCATTTGAAATAGGTATTTATAGTACTTATTCGAATATAGTCTTGTGGTGTCATAGTATCACTAGTACAATAAGGAGATAGTGAAGATATATTTAAACAGAGCTGGGTAACTATTTCAAGTGAATTCATTTGAAATAGGTATTTATAGTACTTATTCGTTCAAATATAGTCTTGTGGTGTCATAGTATCACTAGTACAATAAGGAGATAGTGAAGATATATTTAAACAGAGCTGGGTAACTATTTCAAGTGAATTCATTTGAAATAGGTATTTAAAGTACTTATTCGTTCAAATATTGTCTTGTGGTGTCATAGTATCACTGGTACAATAAGGAGATAGCGAAGATACATTTAAACAGAGTTGGGTAACTATTTCAATTGAATCCATTTGAAATAGGTATTTAAAGTACTTACTTATTTGGTCATAGTATCACTGGTACAATAAGGAGATAGCGAAGATACATTTAAACAGAGTTGGGTAACTATTTCAATTGAATCCATTTGAAATAGGTATTTAAAGTACTTACTTATTTGTTCAAATATAGCCTTGTGGTGTCATAGTATCACTAGTGCAATAAGGAGATAGTGAAGATATATTTAAACAGAGCTGGGTAACTATTTCAAGTGAATTTATTTGATATAGGTATTTAAAGTACTTACATATTTGTTCAAACATAGCCTTGTGGTGTCATCGTATCACCAGTACAATAAGGAGATAGTGATCATACATTTAAACAAAGCTGGGTAACTATTTCAATTGATTTCATTTGAAGTAAATATTTACAATGTAAAATGTCATTTTCTATTTTGTATTTTAAACAAGAACAGAAAACTAATTTGGTTTTAATATTTTAAATTGTTTTTCAATCTATTTCCCTGTAAAATTAAATACAACTATGGAAAATACGTATAAAGCTGAATTACACAAATATATTTACGCATGTTAATGTAGCGTGTATGCAAATAAGTATATTAGCAAAGAAAAGAAAAGAAACAATCAGTTGTTCTATCAACTGAATAAACTCTCGAAATAATCAAACAACACACTTAGAATAGCAATTTTCGCAACAACTGATGAAATTAAATTTTTTACTTCTATTTCTATATACAAGTTCTCGTTAAATTACCCAGGGTTTCAATGAAATATTAATAATTCATTTTACATTTTTACTAACCAATTTGAAATATACACTTAACATTTTCTATTTTAAATGAACAACAGAAAATCGTTTTTCATTTTACAATTTAAATGGAATTTATCATTCCGTTTTGTATTTTCTTTTTTAAATAGATTTGGGGAGCTATTTGAAGAAATAACAAACATATGTGTACAAATATGTTTAATTCACTATAGTTTTATGGGCTGCATATCTTGTCATAATACAAACGTCAGTTCTCTGCAGCATTTCACAACGAGCATTAAAACTTGCCACTTTGAAACAAAACGTAATAAAATAAAACGATAAATTACCAAGCACTCAAACGGTTCAACCGAGCGAAGGATGGAAAATAGTAGATCGAAGTCACTAATCGGTGTTTATTCAAGGGTGAAAGTATACAGATAATCATAGATTATCGAGTAGAATCTAGTTTGAGTCAAATAGAGGGTAACTCACCGAATTAACCGGCACTTTAAAGTGAAGTGAAACACGTCGAGGAACTTGATCGACGTCGATAAAGAAGATTTTTCTAAACGCCTACGTTGCCGATGTTCGTTTTTATATCGACAGCTGTGTCGAATTATATTGGATATTGTACCAAACGGCATACTCCACCTGTCGTTTTGATACAATAAATATCAAGAAATCTAAGTAAAGCTCCAGAAATCCTCTGGATTCATGCTTTCTGGGGCTCTAATTGACTGCAGAGGGACCCCCTGCGCCATCTATGATTTCCAGGCCAATTAAATTTTCACTCCGAGACCTCGTATTCCCATCGTTTTAGCATAGAAGCGCTTACAACACTTTTTTTGCCTTTATCCCGTTCAAATGCGAGTTTATCGATTACCAGAGTGTTTTAAATTGTCATAAAATTGTCCTGACCTTTTCGTTTCTCATATCAGAGCCTTCGATAATTGTATATTGATCGAAATATGAGGGCTCGACGCCATTTTGGTTTTTGTCTGGGCTAAGTTGAAAAATGCTGTCCAAAAATCCAAATTTTGAATGTGTCAGGACAATTCTTCGATGATCAGGAGTGATGTGTCAAAGTTTCGGACAGTTTGGTCTAATGCCCTTAAAAAAAAGTGTTGCATTCGAATCGACTGATTTGAAGGGGGTTTCACTTCACCTTAAATCCAGGGAAAAACCAAGCTGCGACGTCAGAAGTAATTCGATGTTAAACGTCACGATCGCGTACTATTCCATCAGGCGGAGCTATAATTCCACGGAAAGCCAATTATACTTGTCGTACCGATCAACGATAAGATCCACCGCCGATAATTCTGAGCGCACAACTTCGTAGGCGTCTTGGCGGAATCCGTTCGACTTTCGGTTTGGGTATAGATGTGGTGTTATGATGTGTGTGCCCTGTTTGTTGTGTTTCGTCCCGGGTCTGCCTGTGTGGATTCGTCAGTAAGGCTATCAGGCAGACCCTGCCTTAGACACCGAAAAATCTCTCCTGAGTGGGATTTGAATCCGAGAGACTACATGGTATGAGCGGTGAGCGTAATCGAAGGCCCGTGTCGAAGGAAGAACTTCTAATATATATATGCTATGACCGCCACATCGGTAAAGCGGTCTGATAGCATAAAACCGGATGCGGAGCGAAAAACCGACGGGCAAAAGGAAGTTCGGGAGGGTCAGAAAAGCCTGGAGGAGCAAGAAAAATGTGATTTAGAAGAATCGATTTCAGGGTCGAGGAGTGAAGGATCCGTGGCTCGGGTTAGCGGAGCAGCTCTTGTATTTGTCGAATACGGAGTCACGTATCGAATACATTATTGGACGAGATACGGTCTACCCCGTGCGAAGGCTGAAAAGCGGACGAACGGTGAGACGGGGAAGCGGGCGGCAATATTGATTGTGTAGCCGGCTGACAGCGACAGTGACATATGTCACCGAGGCTTCTCGTTATCGCTGATTTAAACATGAGGCGGTGAGACCCTCGACTCGGCAGCCCGTGCTGTACCAGCAACTTCGTATTTCTGCCGACGAGAGTCCATCCTCGTTATTATTATTCTAATCAGCCAGCTGGTCTTCCTTTCAGTCGTCTTTCGCCGGCTCGACGGACGACGAACGGAAAAGGCACGACGACCGTCGACGCTCATTGCCCGAACCGATCGAATTCGGGACCGATCCACCTACCCAGGCAACCCATCAAGTGGAGTATACGTAAATTAAGGTGAAATGAAACATCCTTCAAATCAGTCGATTCGAATACACTTTTTTTTAAGAGTATTAGACCAAACTATCCGAAACTTTGACACATCACTCCTGATCATCTAAGAATTGTCCTGACACATTGAAAATTTGGATTTTTGGGAACAATTTTTTAACTTAGCCCAGACCAGAACCAAAATGGCGTCGAGCTCTCATATTTCGATCAATATACAATTATCGAAGGCTCTGATATGAGAATCGAAAGGGTCAGGACAAATTTACGACAATTTAGAATTCTCTGGTAGTCGATAAACTCGAATTTCAACGGGATAAAGGCAAAGAAAGTGTTGTATGCGCTTCTATGCTAAAACGATGGTGATACGAGGTCTTGGAGTGAAAATTTAATTGACCTGGAAATCACAGATGGCGCAGGGTGTCTCTCTGCAGTCAATTAGGGCCCCAGAAAGCACGATTCCAGAGGATTTCTGGAGTTTTACTTCGATTTCTTGATATTTATGGTTCGAAAACGACAGGTGGAGTATGCCATTTGGTACAATATCCAATATAATTCTATACAGCTCTCAATATAAAAACGAACGTCGGCAACGTAGGCATTTAGAAAAATCTTCTTTATTAACGTCGATCAAGTTCCTCGACGTGTTACACTTTACCTTAATCGTCTATATTAGGTCTATAGGTACAGCAAAAGTATTTCGTCTATCATCCACATAAAAAAAAATATATATAAGGATATGTGAGCCGTTTATTTTGAAAGGGGCCTAAGTCCATTTGTCAATTATTTTCGATTGCCCGTAACACGTACAACTTGAAGTTATCTATCAATAAAGCTTTTGAGGTTAATTATATTTCAAGTAAATACGATAATTTTGGACACATAAGTTTTCAGAGTTAGTTCAATAATTAAAACCATCATTTTGAAAGTGGCCTAAGTCCAATCTATATGTACGTTCTAAATTTGGGTGTTCATAATTTTCATAACGATAATGTTCACATGTACGTTTGGGATGAAACTATTGCATCAAGAGGTGCTCAAGAAATAGCTTCGTGCGTCCTAAAACATGTTAAAAATTTAAGAAGTGAAAGACACATTGTAGCTTACGGTGACATGGGTGCAGGACAATATAGAAACGTTAAAGTAGCTTTAATGTGGCTAAACATTGTCCAAACTGTTGAACATAGTGTGGAAATCATAGATTATAAATTTTTAATATCGGGACATTCGTTTTTACCGAATGATAGAGATTTTGACGTGGGAGAAATGTCATTAAACAAAAATAATTTACTGTTTGTCCCCCAAGATTATTATAATATTATCAAAAATTGCCGGAGAGGAAATAACTTTATTCTAAATGAAATGAAACAAGAGGATTTTGTATCGACAAAATTATTAGAAGACGCAATTTTTAAATGGGTAAAGAATTCTGACGGAGAATCAATAAACTGGTTAAAAATATGTTGGATGCATTTTGTCAGAAATTAACCATATAACATTTTCTATAAGACAGCAATGAATGAGAATGAAAATTTTAAATTCCTGAATTTATTACCACGTCGGGGTAGACCAAGAAAGATAAATATCAAGAGATCGAAGTAAAACTCCAGAAATCCTCTGGATTCATGCTTTCTGGGGCCCTAATTGACTGCAGAGGGACCCCCTGCGCCATCTGTGAATTCCAGGTCAATTAAATTTTCACTCCGATACCTCGTATTACCATCGTTTTAGCATAGAAGCGCATACAACACTTTTTTTGTCTTTATCTCGTTCAAATGCGAGTTTATCGATGACCAGAGTGTTCTAAGTCGTCGTAAAATTGTCCTGACCCTTTCGATTCTCATATCAGAGCCTTCGATAATTGTATATTGATCGAAATATGAGAGCTCAACGCCATTTTGGTTCTGGTCTGGGCTGAATGAAAAAATAAAAAAAAAAATAAAAATTCTGAATGTGTCAGGACAATTCTTTGATGATTAGGAGTGATGTGTCAAGGTTTTGGACAGTTTGGTCTAATACCCTTAAAAAAAAAGTGTTGTATTCGAATCGACTGATTTGAAGGGGGTTTCACTTCACCTTAATCATTTACTATTGCGTTCGCACAGAAATTTAGCTAGCATTAAACTAAAAGTGGAACCATCGATTTTAATGCCTTCGGAGTGAAGCGGGTTCCGTATCGAGGAAAGTGACAACCTGAAAGGAAGTTTGGTTTATAGGGTAGGAGAGAACGGATACAATTTCACCGTCGGTTATACGTAAGACAAATATTCATGTAAAACCCTCGCAACACCGTTCACGTACTTGCATTTGTACATGGATACGGTGCCATGGCTGCAGACGACGGGCTCATAAAATGTGTGCCCATAAGTTAAGGGATTCATGTTTTTACTGCATAAATTGCGAAGACTCGGAATGCATGAGTTATGGTTAACGTTTCCTTTTCTATGATCTTCTTCGTGTTTGTTTGTGAGTTATTGGTAGAATACAAGTTTATGCGTTCTCTTGCATTCAAAATTTCGTATTAATTTCATTATTTTGAGCTTGCGATACCAGTATCCCCCTTACCTGTTATCTCTTCCTCGTTGTGGGTACAGGTGGCAAGTGTCTAACCTGAATAATGATTTTCTATGTACTTGTAATAAAGATAACTACTTACGGTTAAGGGATAAATTTTACAACTATAGCGCGATATTTTCTTTCTTTAAGGTGATGTGAAAGTGGCATCGAAGAGGTTTTGTTTATAAAACTTTTCTCCCAACTCGATTTACCGAATAGTTTGAAACTTTACAATGTGAATAAGGAGACTATAAGGAAGGTCCTGGAACTCATGAAATTTCAATTCTTTTCGAATTTGTTTATAGGTATTTTAAAAATAGTTAATAAAAAATGAAATTTCCCGAGTTTCAGGACCTACCTTAGGGTCTCCATATTCACGTTTTAAAATATGAAACGATTTGAGACACCCAGTTCGTAGAAAAGTTTTCTGAACGATTGAGCTTTCGGATGTTACTTTCACATCCCCTTAAGGTGATGTGGAAGTGGCGTCGAAGAGGTTTTGTTTATAAAACTTTTCTCTCAATTCGATTTACCGAATAGTTTGAAACTTTACAACGTGAATAGGGGAACTATAAGGAAGGTCCTGAAACTCATGAAATTTAAATTCTTTTCAAATTTGTTTATAGGTATTTTAAAAATAGTTTACAAAAAATGAAATTTCGCGAGTTTGAGGACCTACCTTAGGGTCTCCATATTCACGTTTTAAAGTGTGAAACGATTTGAGTCACCCAATTCGTAGACAAGTTTTATGAACAATTCAGCTTTCGGATACCGCTTTCACGTCCCCTTAAGGTGATGTGGAAGCGGCGTCGAAGAGGTTTTGTTTATAAAACTTTTCTCCCAACTCGATTTACCGAATAGTTTGAAACTTTACAACGTGAATCAGGAGACTATAAGGAAGGTCCTGAAACTCATGAAATTTCAATTCTTTTCAAATTTGTTTATAGGTATTTTAAAAATTGTTTATAAAAAATGAAATTTCCCGAGTTTCAGGACCTACCTTAGAGTCTCCATATTCACGTTTTAAAGTATGAAACTATTTGAGACACCCAATTCGTAGAAAAGTTTTATGAACGATTGAGCTTTCGGATGCCACTTTCAAATCCCCTTAAATATTTGTGGGTAGTATCAACAAATATTCTCCACTCAAAATTACTTTAATTGTGCCCGATTTCTCCTAAGCTTTATTTTTTAAAAAATGTATACATTTGCGTTCGTTACATCAAGAGACGTGTTCCTGGACAATTTTATTTGCGTCAACTGTACACGGCGTTGACTGTATATTATCTTTTTCCGTCGATCAAAATGCCGGAGTTCAAACGTTTTTATAAAAGTTTTTTTATCTAAACTACATCGCATGTTTTTTCAAGATGTTAGGACTTTTTTTTATTACACATGTATGATCAATTTTATAAGTTCCTCCTTTTCTTTCCCACTGTTTTCTTCCGAGATAGGCACATATGAGGTGTACCATAATATCTTGGAAAAGTTGTTAATAATTCTGGTGTTAAATTTGTACTGATATCTTGAAGACGCTTATAGGCATTTTTGGCAAAAATTAAATTGAGTGAACGTGCTGCTTTCGAAAGAAATACATCAATCGTTTCTTAATATCTATATATCGTTAACGAGTTATAAACAAAATGATGCTGGAATTTAATTAACTGAAGAGGGAAGTAGTTGTAGTAGTTTCGTAAAAAGTGAACTTCTATTTCTCTCGATTTCCTTCTTCACTTCTTGCACTTGCGTATCTTATTCCACGAAACATTGGAAGCAAACATAAATTAGATTAAATTAACACCGTTGGTTCCAATCGGTAATCTTATCTAACTTGTACAATTTTACACAAGATTCTCTTATCAATGTCTGAGGAAAGAGAGAATCGCAAGTTTCACTAACAAGCTTAGTCCCAAGTTTTCAAATCTTGGAATTCTCTCTGCAGTTCAAAGTGAGTCATGGAACTTTACTTATAGATTGCATTTTAGAAAAAGAACACGTTAAAAGCATTCGTAAACAAATATTTCAAAATCCTAAAATTGCATATTAGAAAAAGAACACGTTAAAAGCATTCGTAAACAAATATTTCAAAATCCTAAAATTGCATTTTAGAAAAAGTTTATTTATAGATTGTAATATTCATTATTTATAGATTGCATTTTAGAAAAAGAACACGTTAAAAGCATTCGTAAATAAATATTTCAAAATCCTAAAATTGCATTTTAGAAAAAGACCACGTTAAAAGCATTCCTAAATAAATATTTCAAAATCCGGTATAATCTCTCTCTTTCATTTACATTTATTGCATACACGTTTCAGAAGGACCACAAATTAGAGTTGAAGATTATGTCTTCAATTGTTGATTCTTCTGTTAAGGGGATGTGAAAGCGGCATCCGAAAGCTCAATTGTTCATAAAACTTTTCTACGAACTGGGTGTCTCGAATCGTTTCATACTTTAAAACGTGAATATGGAGACCCTAAAGTGGGTCCTGAAACTCGCGAAATTTCACTTTTATAAACTATTTTTAAAATACCTATAAACAAATTTGAAAAGAATTGAAATTCATGAATTTCAGGACCTTCCTTATAGTCTCCCAATTCACGTTGTAAAGTTTCATCCTATTCGGTAAATCGAGTTGGGAGAAAAGTTTTATAAACAAAACATCTTCGATGCCACTTTCACATCACCTTAAGGGGCGCTATGTAACTAACAAGGAAACATTCCCAAGTGTCCGCCCCCGATCTTATCGATTTTCATATACGTTGAAGAACACAAAAATCTAACAGACACGTGTTTTTTTATATCTGCAATGGTCCACATTTAAGGGGTGAAACAACCCCCCAAGGTTTGGGGAAAATTCGATTTTTATAACAATTTTCGTAGAAGCAATGGAGGGATTTCGACGAAACTTGGTATAAACGTGTTCTGTATAAGGACGGTGAAAACACAATATTGTCCAGCAATGCTACACCCCCCCAAGGTGGTGAACTACCCTTCAAACGACATTTTTTTGTAATATCTATTAAATAAGCATTCCTACTTAAGTCCCACTTATGCGATGTGATTACTCACAAAAAATGATGAAATACGTGTTTTTTGCTTTTTGCCAATAAACATTTATACATCGATTGTAAACAATGAAGGTAGACAGTTTGAAGAAGAATGTGACAGCTCTAATTTGACAGTTTTTAACCGTATCGAGAACAAAAATTTCCTACATATTGGTTTCCGTAACTTTAAGGCTCATATTTTTCTCTGCGACCGTTCTGCTGTTGTAAATGATAACAAACAAGCGTAGTTTCGCCATCGGGTAGTGTACTGGGAAAACAAGTCTTCCGAGTAGAATTTCGTTGACTATCGAAGCGACTAAGAAATTTGCTATAAATAGACGCATCACTTATTCATATAAAAAAATATACCACATAAAAAATATACTACATAAAAAAATATACCACAAAAAATAACCGAATTCATCCGATAAAGGGACAGTTTTTAACCGTATCGAGAACAAAAATTTGCAACATATTAGTTTCCGCAACTTTAAGGCTCATATTTTTCTCTGCGACCGTTCTACTGTTGTAAATGATAACAAACAAGTGTAGTTTCGCCATCGGGTAGTGTACTGGGAAAACAAGTCTTCCGAGTAGAATTTCGTTGACTATCGATGCGATTAAGAAATTTGCCATAAATGGACGCGTCACTTATTCACATAAAAAAATAACCGAATTAATTCGCTACTGGGACAGTTTTTAACCGTATTGAGAACAAAAATTTCCAACATATTGGTTTCCGTAACTTTAAGGCTCATATTTTTCTCTGCGAACGTCCTACGGTTGTAAATAATAACAAACAAGTCTAGTTCCGTCACCGGGTAGTGTACTGGGAAAAAAAGTTTTCCGAGTAGAATTTCCTTGATTATCGAAGTGACTAAGAAATTTGCTATAAATGGACGCGTCATTTATTCATATAAAAAATATACCACATAAAACAATATACCACATAAAAAACTGTACCACATAAAAAATATACCACAAAAAAATAATCGAATTAATCCGATAATGGGACAGTTTTTAACCGTATCGACAACAAAAAATTCCAACATATTGATTTCCGTAAATTTAAGGCTTATATTTTTCTCTACGAACGTCCTATGGTTGTAAATGATAACAAACAAGCCTAGTTCCGCCATCGGGTAGTGTACTGGGAAAACAAGTCTTCCGAGTAGAATTTCCTTGACTATCGATGCGATTAAGAAATTTGCCATAAATGGACGCGTCACTTATTCACATAACAAAATATACCACATAAAAAAATAACCGAATTAATTCGCTACTGGGACAGTTTTTAACCGTATTGAGAACAAAAATTTCCAATATATTGGTTTCCGTAACTTTAAGGCTCATATTTTTCTCTGCGAACGTCCTACGGTTGTAAATGATAACAAACAAGCTTAGTTTCGCCATCGGGTAGTGTACTGGGAAAACAAGTCTTCCGAGTAGAATTTCGTTGACTATCAATGCGACTAAGAAATTTGCCATAAATAGACTTATTAACGTAAAAAAACATAAATAAACGTTTCTGCGAATTCAGACGTACTCGTAACCAAGGAGGTGGAAAAACGGGTCGCGGAGATTAATTTAACGGAGAGGAACATCATAAACGCTCCTAACATAGCGCGGTTTCCAACCTCGAAAAATATTGTTCAACCCTGGAGAGGTTTCCTTCCATTTTCCGCCGACATTTCTCCTCCAGCCGGAGTCGGCACAATGAATGCGGAAAAGGGTCGACCGGCGGGGGTAGGAGTTAATTTCCGCTTAAAACCGAGCTTTGGTCGGAAAACGATTTGGCGAGCGAGCGCAAGAGGCTTCCGGAAGTCGGGGTTTCCTCCTCCTCGAGGAGTCCGTAACAAGGGATCGCCGTTAGTCGCAACCGGACCTAGCCATAACTTTCTTCGTGTCACCGACACGTCTGAGGGTAAAAAAATGGCCGGCCGAAAATAACTCGCAGGTACGCCAAATTTACCGTATAGGCAGTGCGCGGCGGCGGAACCCCCGTATACCCTCGGGATCATATTTTACATTTTAATCTCTCCATTGTTCCGCGTATAACGGAGTTTAGGAGGAAAAATAATGCCTACCACGAAACACGCAAAGCTGTCGGCCATAAAACACCCGCGTCGGCCCGGCCGAGCTGCGCCTGCGCACGACCTGCATTTTTATGTACCCACGCCAGATCCGTGTACAGATTTTCTTGAAAACGAAAATTATGTCGTTTCGATGCTGTAAACAACGTGCTCCGCGAGCCGCATTCGTTCTTAGACCGCGATACCATCTCCGCGTGTAATTCGAGGCCCGCTTAAGCGAGTTTTACGGAGCTTACCACAAATCATTCCGCGATATTGTGATTCCTGCCAAATCCGGAGACGTGACGTCCCAGTGGGAACCTTACCGCGTTTCCCGTCTCTTCCCGACCTCCTTTTGGAGCCCCGATTACTCTTGTCCTTATTTTTCGAATGGATCCTTTCCTAAAGCGACGGCGCACTCTCTGGCTCCAAAGTTTACATCTAGGGGAGATCGACAACTTTTAGTTCGGCATTCTTTTTCTTGACCCTTCGTTCAAAAGTATTTCAGTCAAATGAATAGTGCGCTATAGTTGTTACTTTAGCAATAAGGTTTAGTCACTTAAGGCGATGTGAAGGTGGCATCCGACAGCTCAATCGTTCATAGAACTTTTCTACAAACTGGGTGTCTCAAATGGTTTCATACTTTAAAACGTGAAAATGGAGACCCTAAGATAGGTCCTGAAACTCGCGAAATTTCATTTTTTATAAACTATTTTTAAAATACCTATAAACAAATTTGAAAAGAATTTTATTCTTGTTTGTTTAATATAGAGACCTTTTAGAATTCTTCGTTTCTCTTCATTGATTTGTGTCCTCTTTCTAAAATCCATCTCTCTGGGGAATATCCAANGTAATTTCGAAACAAAAAATATATGACTTAGACCACTTTCATAATTATGGGCACATATCAGGGCCTTCGATAATTGTATATTGATCGAAATATGAGAGCTCGACGCCATTTTGGTTCTGGTCTGGGCTGAGTTAAAAAATGTTGTCCAAAAACCAAATTTTGAATGCCCAAATTCCTCGCGAGAAACTTGAAAATCCTGAAAAAGGTGCTCCACGGGGACAACGATCTTGAGCGTATTTCTCAACCGATCGAGCTCAACGAGTGCTCGTTTTAAAGATAAAATGTTGACGTGTGTTTATATGCAAGCGATTTTCGATCGAGCACCTCCTTCCTAGGTATAAGGGCATTGAAATTATGTCGTTGCATTTTTTTTCAATGAAAATGACCACTTATCGGAAATCGCTCCCATATAAACACAGGTTAATATTTCATCTTCGATATGAGCACTCGTTAAGCTCGATCGGTTTAGAAATACGTTCGGAATCGTTGTCCCCGTGAGGCCCTGCAAAATCGCTGAAGTGGTGAGCGCCCTTAATCCTATGAAAGAAGCTCATGTCAGAGCTAATGAAATATTTAAATTTAATTTTTGCTTCAGCGGCTGTCACGATTAGTGGAAAATGTTTTATCCGATACACAAGAGGTATGCACTTTCGGCGATATGATTGTCCAGTCCATCACGTTGGAATTGTTCGAAACTATCTTGAAGTGAACCGCTTTTGAAGGCCGTGTGACAAGTACATATGACCCATGTCGCTGGCCGGCTCGCTTCCCTGATCAATCCCCGTTAGGTTTTTATTTATGGAGGCAGACCCGCAGTCAATTATTTATGAAACACATGAAAATAAAGTTGAGCAACCCCGAGAGCGAAGAATTGAAGTCGTAGAACCATCAGTCAACGCACTTTGGTAATATCGACTGAATAGGTTTCAGTATAAACGGAATAAAAATCGTATTCAATAGGCGATATACAATTTGAGTTCTTGCCTTAAGGGGTTACACCACTTTGACCCACCCAAAAATTACGGTTTTTCAAGAATTTTTTTTAAGAATTAAAACGTTTTTATCAAAATTAAAGTACAGTAAGATATTATACTACTATTAAACAAAAAAATGCTTTTTTGTATTTTTTTTATTTACAAAAATGGCGGCTTGAAAGGCGATTTACCGGAGCGTTGCGAAAATCGATGATCGTGTGCGGTGGGCACGATAACTCAGTCCAGGCTTAAGTTAGAACAATAAACGAAAAAGAATTAATTTCTGTAGCGCAAAAACTAGCGAAATACGTAGTCGTTTTCAAAAATATGCATTTTTCACAAAATGGCATCTATTTGAAAGGAAAGATACGTATTTTGCCCTAAATTTTGTTAATAAATGTTGCATAAAAAATGCGAATATCAATACATTGAAAAAACCATACGTATTTCGCTAGATAAACATATCACGAATAAAATAAAAAAAGAATCAAGATGATTGATTGAACATTGGTGGAGGTAGAGTGGCCACCGATTTTTAAAATGCAGTTTTAAGAAAAACGCGTTTACACCTATACACCTGCCCACCGCACGATTACCGATTTTCGCAGTGAGCGAGTTTAATAGTAGTATAATACCTTACTGTACTTTAATTTGGATAAACACGTTTTAACTCTTAAAAAATTCTTGAAAAACCGTAATTTTTGGGTGCGTCAAAATGGTATAACCCCTTAACAACTGCTCCACTTAAGGTGAAGTGAAACACGTCGAGGAACTTGATCGACGTCGATAAAGAAGATCTTTCTAAATGCCTACGTTGCCGACGTTGGTTTTTATATTGACAGCTACATCGAATTATATTGTGTATTGTACCAAAAGGCGTACTCCACCTGTCGTTTTCGCACAATAATTATAAAGAAATCAAAGTAAAACTCCAGAAATCCTCTGGATTCAAGCTTTCTGGGGCCCTAATTGACTGAAGAGGGACCCCCTGCGCCATCTGGGATTTCCAGGTCAATTAAATTTTCACTCCGAGACCTCGTATTACCATCGTTTTAGCTTAGAAGCGCAAACAACACTCTTTTTGCCTTTATCCCGTTTAAATGTGAGTTTATCGACTATCAAATTGTTATAAATTGTCGTAAAATTGTCCTGACCCTTTCGATTCTCATATCAGAGCCTTCGATAATTGTACATTGATCGAAATATGAGAGCTCGACGCCATTTTGGTTCTGGTCTGGTCTGAGTTAAAAAATTTGATTGAAAAATACAAATTTTGAATGTGTCAGGACAATTCTTAGATGATCAGGAGTGATGTGTCAAAGTTGTGGACAGTTTGGGCTAATCCCCTTAAAAAAAAGTGTTGTATTCGAATCGACTGATTTGAAAGGGGTTTCACTTCACCTTAACTTCGGATAAACGACTAAATGTAAGATTCGCGAGATGTCAGTTTAATTTCAAGATTGGAAAGAACGATAACAGGGATGGGTTACGTCAAAGTTACAGCGATAAATTTTTCCCGAAAATATGAACTGTGGCAGCTGAAAATTGAGAAATTTTTCCTCCTTGTCTAACCAAATCACATAAAACAATGAAATACCATGAGAAATATAATAACGAGCATGTTATATAACGCGTTACGTAAAGCATATTAAATTTAAGAGGCAGGTGCTTTGAAACGCTGCACTATAATAAGATGTAGTCGAACACCATGCCTTGCCAACCACAATAATTAGTAATGTACTTACAAAAGAGAATTAAAGTGAAATTTATGCGAGTACTCACATCGGAACCATCGTTGGAATGATTATTAAGGTGATGTGAAAGTCGCGTCGAAGAGGTTTTGTTTATAAAACTTTTCTCTCAATTCGGTGAACCGAATAGTTTGAAACTTTACAACGTAAATAGGGAGACTGTAAGGAAGGTCCAGAAACTCATGAAATTTCAATTCTTTTCAAATTTGTTTATAGGTATTTTAAAAATAGTTTATAAAAAATGAAATTTCGCGAGTTTCAGAACCTACCTTAGGGTCTCCATATTCACGTTTTACAGTATGAAACGATTTGAGACACCCAGTTCGTAGAAATGTTTTATGAACGATTGAGCTTTCGGATGCCGCTTTCACATCCCCTTAATAAAGTTTTCCTCGTTGGAAGCGAGCACAAGCTTGCGCCACACAGCGCTATTACCTCGGCGCTATCAGGGACTGCCGAGAAAAAGCACTAACATCCTTATATAATATCGGTGTCAGGCCAATTTCGAATTTCATTTCCGAAAAGTCAGAGGAGGGTCGATTTAGCACACGTATACTTGTCGCGATCCACTTATCTGGCGCCCGGGATGATTACGCTGGTTAGCGGCGTCGATGGTCGGCTTCGGTAACGTCTGGCACCGTCTTCTGGTCCTAACTCCCGCCCACCTCCCTCATTTACCTTTACGGAATTATCGAAGCGCCCTACCATTATCGTTACACCTGGCACTTTCCAGCGGGGCTAAGCCGGGACCGCTAATTATTGACTGCGAAACAATCGGGGCCCGGAGTAATGACAATGCCGGCCCGCAGGACCCTCAATCGTGTTATTACCCTAGGAGGCTGATGATACGTTTTACCGACCGAACCCCAGGCCGATGGCATTAATGCACCACCGGGTCGCTAAATCACCTTTCAATTGTCCCAAGACGGGCCCACCAAATCACCCAACGGACCTGCACTTTTTCCGACTGGATGGGCGCCCTCTTCCGCTCGGTGGGATCCAAGGCGGTCTTTCTCATTAAACGAGGTGAAAGAGTACCAACATCTGGGAAACGTCCATCGTCGATGCTTCGCCGGTTTTGTGGGATTCGAACCGACCCGCACGCGGAAAAACCCATCAACTAGCGTGACAAAAATATTTTTTCTTCAAGCCAGCACGTTGTTACGTAGGTACCTTCCGTACCCTAACATAGGGAAAAACCCTATTTTTCAATCACCGGAGCTAGCCATGGAAATTCGAGTACAGAAACGCGAAACTCTTGCGAAAGAATCCAACGAGTCCATCGGCCAAACGGCTCCAAAAGTCACCGACCGACCCGGGGCAAACAACCTGATGACTCCGCAACGTATCAGCACGACTCAGAAACGCCACCCTCACCTGGGCTCTAGGAAGCCCCCACCAATTGGAACATCCTGCTAATAAAACCAGCAGTCCGATCAAGACGGGAGTCATAAGTCATTAGTCGAAACTTTAGTCAATTTGACATAAGTCAACGTCAGTCGTCATCGAAACTTCAAGTGGAGCTCCTGGTCCCCGGTACTCCGTTCCTAGCGAGTCAGAGACCGAGACCATTGGACTCCCTGCCANTTCAAACAAATTTTTTAACTCAGTCCAGACCAGAACCAAAATGGCGTCGAGCTCTCATATTTCGATCAATATACAATTATCAAAGGCTCTGACATGAGAAACGAAAGAGTCAGGACAATTTTACGACAATTTAGACCACTCTGGTAATCGATAAACTCGCATTTGAGCGGGATAAAGGCAAAAAAAGTGTTGTATGCACTTCTATGCCAAAACGATGGGAATACGCGGTCTCGGAGTGAAAATTTAATTGACCTGGAATTCACAGATGGCGCAGGGAGTCCTTCTGCAGTTAATTAGTGCCTCAGTAATCATGTATTCAGAGGATTTCTGGAGTTTTACTTGGATTTCTTTATAATTATTGTACGAAAACGACAGGTGAAGTATGCCATTTGGTACAATACTCAATATAATTCGATACAGCTGTCAATATAAAAACGAACGTCGGCAACGTAGGCATTTAGAAAAATCTTCTTTATCGACGTTGATCAAGTTCCTCGACGTGTTTCACTTCACCTTAAGAAAAATGTACGTAAGGCCGGTTGTTTCATTACATGTATTTTTCTCCCTGTGTCAAACGTCATTTATTAATACGCTTTTAAGATAGCGAACGATATACCTAACTTAATTATAAATTAGTATCCGTTGGGTGATTAGTCGTTTCAATTTTGGGGATTTTTGTCCGATATATACTGCATCTAACAAGAATTTTGTTAACAGACTTTTATCATAGTTACGTCTACTTTGTGGAGAATTACTGTACTTAGTCTAATAACTCTGAGGGAAATCGCTGGTTACGCGAAGAATGTGATAGAGCAAGTATCTCCCATAAATCTTTCTTTGAAAACTGTGTTTACTAGTAGAACTAAATATGGGGTGGTTTACAAACGTTTCATTTTCAATAGGATTCCATTAGCCTTATAATCAATGCGATTGCTTATCTACCGCGAGCACTGAGTTATGTCCTCGCAACAGCGAAAAGGTTGTTAGACGCTAAACTTAGGGCTTGTTTCTACGTAGACTCTTTGGTCAACGTAAATTTTTCATTTTTGCTTAAAGTTTATAATTCGATTAATCTAATCGTTGCGTTCTTCTTGTACACTCAGGTGTCGCTGAACGTGGAATATCCGTAAATTAATCGTATATAAATGTGTAACAGTTGGATATTCCCCAGAGAGATGGATTTTAGAAAGAGGACACAAATCAATGAAGAGAAACGAAGAATTCTAAAAGGTCTCTATATTAAACAAACAAGAATAAATATTCTTTTCAAATTTGTTTATAGGTATTTTAAAAATAGTTTATAAAAAATGAAATTTCGCGAGTTTCAGGACCTACCTTAGGGTCTCCATATTCACGTTTTAAAGTATGAAACGAATTGAGACACCCAATTCGTAGGAAAGTTTTATGAACGATTGAGCTTTCGGATATCACTTTCACACCCCCTTAAGGTGATGTGAAAGTAGCGTCGAAAAAGTTTTGTTTATCAAACTTTTCTCCCAACTCGGTTTACCGAATAGTTTGAAACTTTACAACGTGAATAGGGAGACTATAAGGAAGGTCCTGAAACTCATGAAATTTCAAATNGTCATCTGGTACTTATCATTTATAATTTTTTTAGATTATGGGCTGGAATTGCCACTTTAGCACAATTCAATAAAATTTGTTGCAAAATTTATTGTTAATTTATTGCTATTTTATTGCACAAGAAAAAAATGTTTTGCTCCTATACTTTTCCGAAAAATGGTGGCGATGTAAGCTTCATATAAAGCTAGCACTGCCACAATAAAAAACAATTATTAAGTAAATGTTCATCGATGAATTATATACCAGAATTTATTGCTAATTAATTGCTCGCAGAAAAACCGAATTTCAATTTTTTTACTTAAACCTAAAGGGATGTATCGCCACCCCTAGTGCTGATCGCAGGACAGAAACATGAAAAACATGGGAGAATCAAATTATTTCTGCATGTGGGAATTAATTGCTAATTAAATGCTAATTAATTGCTCCGAGAAGAATCTAATTTCAAATTTTTTGCACAACCTGTAAGGTAGTAGGCCAACTCCTCTTATGTCGCCCCCGCATGGCCACGTAAGAAATGGGAGAATCGAACTATTTCTTCGCGTGGGAATTAATTTTTAATTAATTGCTCCGAGAAGAACCAATATCTTCGTAAAAATACAATTTTCAACCCTACATTAATTAGCAATTAATTCCTACGTGTAAAAATAGTTCGATTCTTCCAATTTTTACGTGGCCATGCTGGGGCAACATAGGCGGGGCTGGCCTACCTTAGGGGTTGTGCAAAAAATTCGATATTAGGTTCTTCTCGGAGCAATTAATTAGCAATTAATTCCCACGTGAAGAAACAGTTCGATTCTCCCATGTTTTTCATATTTCTGTCCTGCGATCATCACTAGGAATGACGATTCACCACTTTAGGGGGTGAACAAAAAAATTAAAATTTGGCTTTTCCGCGAGCAATTAATTAGCAATAAATTCTGGTATATAATTCATCGATGAACGTTTACTTAATAATTTTTTTTTTATTGTGGCAGTGCTAGCTTTACATAAAACTGACATCGCCAGCATTTTTCGGAAAGGTATAAGAGCAAAAGATTTTGTTTCTCGTGCAATAAAGTAGCAATGAATTTTGCAACAACTTTTATTGAATTGTGCTACAGTGGCATTTCCAGTTTTATATACATCATTTATATCCGGTCGAGGGCGAATAGGCAGTGAGAGAGGGTGGACTCGGACAAGGTGGATGGATTTCGGCGGTCGAGTGAAATAGCCGGAAAGAGAAGCCGTTACCGGAAGCGACGTCTCGTCTCGTCGCCTTGGCTCGGTCGGCGCGACGTCTCGTCACTCGGCCGTCCGGTCTCGCCGCGACGGCCGCCACTCAAGTGAGGACTGGCGGGGTCAGGACGGGCAGGGGCGGGGGCGGGTCTGCCGCGCTCGTCAAATGGAATCGTCGGAACGCGAAGCTCGTTTAACCCCGATCCCCGGGACGAACGACGGCCCGTCGACAAAAGGGAACGCGAAAGCGTCGGCACGCGTTACGAAGGACGATCGTCCATAATCGCGGCGCATTTTTGGGCTCGCTCTTGTTCCTTCTATTTCCGCTCATCGTGGCCGCTTGGCTGGCACGATCGAGGGCGAGTCGTCATGAAGGAGGCTCCCGTGTGCCGTTTATGCGGACCCGCTTCGTTATGTCGATCGTTTTATTCGGCAAGACGTGCCCTGTAACGGTTGGAGATTACCCTGAGAGAGGGACTTCTAAAAAAGACTAGGAGACAAACCAATGAGAATAAACGGGGAAGTCTAAAAGGTCTCTATATTAAACAAACAAGAATGAATAAATAATTAAAAAGATGCGCCAATTATAAGTAGAATAAAAATAGACCGAGACCAATACAGAAACGAACTTAAAAGAATAAATAATAAAATAATCGCTCTAACGGAAAATATAACAATACAAAAATAAATAAATATAAGAATAAAACGCTACGTTGGAATAAAACGATACATAAACCGAAAGATGAATTAAACAAAATAAAATAGTACAAGAACAAAAAACGCAAATGACGAGTAGCAACAATTAGAGAGAGGGAGAGAGGGGCTTAACTTGTCGTTTTGGTGTGTGTCATGGAGCAGTGTCGATCAGCAATAAAATAAATCGGCTTTTTATCCGTCCGCCGATTAAAATCCAATGGCCAATACAGGGCCAGGCCTTCTGAGGTAAATGAGGCAACTCCTGGCCAGATCGTGCGTCCACGATCTTCCTCAGAAATTTATCACGAGCCTATTATTGTGGCAGCCGACTTGCTTCTCTCTACGGAACACCTTTTAGTCTCCTGGTTCCCTCTCTCTTCATCTCTCCCTCCATCTCTCTCTATTTCTCCCTCCATCTCTCCCTTTATATATATTACTTATTATATAGATACATTAAGAATTACCACTACAGCCCTCGCCTCCGCCGATTGTTCCCGCCGCGTGGGGACGTCCAAAGTTAGGAGTACACCCGTCCCTTAAGGTGAAGTGAAACCCCCTTCAAATCAGTCGATTCGAATACAACACTTTTTTTAAAGGGTATTACACCAAACTGTCCGAAACTTTGACACATTACTCCTGATCATCTGAGAATTGTCCTGACAGTTTCAAAATTTGGGTTTTTGGAAAAAATTATTTAACTTAGCCGAGACCAGAACCAATATGGCGTCGAGCTCTCATATTTCGATCAGTATACAATTATTGAAGACTCTGATATGAGAAACTAAAGGGTCAAGATAATTTGACGACAATTTAGAACACTTTGATAGTCGATAAACTCACATTTGAACGGGATAAGGGCAAAAAAGTGTTGTATACGCTTCTATGCTAAAATGATGGTAATACGAGGTCTCGGAGTTAAAATTTAATTGACCTGGAAATCACAGATGGCGAAGGGGGTCCCTCTGCAGTCAATTAAAGCTCCATAAAGCCTGAATCCAGAGGATTTCTAGAGTTTTACTTCGATTTCTTGATAATTATTGTACGAAAATGACAGGCGGAGTATGCCATTTGGTACAATACCCAATATAATTCGGTATAGTTGCCGACATAAAAACGAACGTGGGCAACGTAGACATTCAGAAAAATCTTCTTTATCGACGTTGATCAAGTTAATCGACGTGTTTCACTTCACCTTAAGGGCGCTCACCATTCCAGCGATTTTGCAGAGCCTCACGAGGACAACGATTCCGAACGTATTTCTAAATCGATCGAGCTTAACGAGTGCTCATATCGAAGATGAAACTTTGACCTGTGTTTATATGGGAGCGATTTCCGATAAGTGGTCATTTTCATTGAAAAAAAATGCAACGACATAATTTCAATGCCCTTATACCTAGGAAGGAGGTGCTCGATCGAAAATCGCTTCCATACAAACACATGTCAACATTTTATCTTCAAAATGAGCACTCGTTGAGCTCGATCGGTTGAGAAATACGCTCAAAATCGTTGTCCCGTGGAGCACCTTTTTCAGGATTTTCGAGTTTCTCGCGAGGAATTTGGACATTCCTTAGCAACCGTTGCCGACTCTGGCCGGAGTGTCCACTTGGCGTGTGCGTGCGGCCGGGGGTCACACACGTTTCGGCGCCTAGTCCAGAGGCGTCTAGCCGTTGTGTCAGTCCTATACGTGCAAAATACGCACTCATTTTTCGCCCGCTGTTAAACACCGCCCATTATGCGTCGCGTCTCCCTCATCCGAGCGAGAAAGTACGTTTTGGTTACCTCCCACCGAATTCGATGCTAATGCCATCTAGCGGCGGAAGTCATCATCCCCACTTTGCTGGTGAACGCCGTTAAGGTGAAGTGAAACCCCCTTCAAATCAGTCGATTCGAATACAACACTTTTTTTTAAGGGTATTAGACCAAACTGTCCGAAACTTTGAAACATCACTCCTGATCATCTAAGCATTGTCCTGACACATACAAAATTTGGATTTTGTAAACAAATTTTTTAATTCAGCCCAGACCAGAACCAAAATGGCGTCGAGCTCTCATATTTCGATCATTATACAATTATCGAAGGCTCTGATATGAGAAACGAAAGGGTCGGGACAATTTTACGACAATTTAGAACACTTTGATAGTCGATAAACTCACATTTGAACGGGATAAGGGCAAAAAAAGTGTTGTATACGCTTCTATGCTAAAACGATGGTAATACGAGGTCTCGGAGTAAAAATTTTTTGACCTGGAAATCACAGATGGCTCAGGGGGTCCCTCTGCAGTCAATTAAAGCTCCATAAAGCCTGAATCCAGAGGATTTCTGGAGTTTTACTTTGATTTCTTTATAATTATTGTACGAAAACCACAGGTGGAGTATGCCATTTGGTACAATACCCAATAAAATTCGACACAGCTGTCAATATAAAAACGAACGTCCGCAACGTAGGCATTTAGAAAAGTCTTCTTTATCGACGTCGATCAAATTCCTCGACGTGTTTCACTTCACTTTAACAAAATCATTACTTTACGTGATTTTTTAATCAAACCAAAGTTTGAGGTAGTTTTTGACTTCAATTGATGCAGCTACCGACGCATCATACGTCTGAACGAAATATCTAAACCTCAAAAACCATCAGCTGGAATTTCTCGAAAACTCTCCACCTCCGTGCAATTAAAGATCAACCCTCCATATTGACATACTCGTTCACAGCGCGTGAACAAAACATTCCAACGATCAATAAATTCCAAAGAAAACGATAACTCGGTCGTAAACTCATTTCCTTCCCTCTTCCGTCGAGGGCCTAGGCGTGATCTCAAGCATCCCTTTCAAAAGAAACCAGGCACACCCAAGAATACCATTTAATAAAACTTTTCTCCGAATTGTATTTACCGCTTCGTTTCAAACATGACACCGTGAATATACAGGCTGTGAGGAAGGTTCTGACCCCAGCGGAATTTCAATTTTTTAAACATTTGTTAATAATCATTTTTTTAATTAAAAAGTGAAATTTCATTGGTGGCAGGACCTTTGTTATACCCTCCATATTCATGTTGCAAGGTTTGAAATAATTCAGGGTACCCAGTTTAAAAAAATGTTTCATGAACGATTGACCCTTCGTATGCCATTTTCATATCACCTTAAGGTACAGGTTATTTGCAACAGGGATATTCCAGGTTATCTTCACATTATCTGGATGAAAAATAATGTAAATAAAATTCTCTTTATCTTCATTGACATTGATAGTAGATAATCAGCTAACTAAATTCGTATCTCCGTTATAGTCTTAACAAGTTATAAAATGATGTTCTCTTATTACCAAATTGTTCATAAAAATCACGGCACAAGAATAATCATTTAAGATGAATCTCAATTTTAAGTGTTAAAATTTCCTTGCAATGGTCACAGGCGTATACTCCAAATTACGTATATCTTCGGTATTCCAAATTAAGAATATAGAATTATAATTTATAACTTCATGTCGCGTTTTGTATTTCTCAAATGTTGGCCAAATTAACACGAAACCATAAAAATAATATTCAATTGAATGATGTAAACGATCTACTCCAAAGTTTTGACATATTTTCATCATGATTGCAATGGATTGAACATGTACCGAAAAATTGTTGCAAGTGGACGTTTTACTCTTCTGCAGCCTGAGACAAAAATATTAAAATTGAGGTTCGTTAACAAATGTCATCCGTTGGCCCGTCACTCGCTTTTATTATTTGCGGCATTACAAAGCAAGAACACCCGTCCCTCAATTTACGCGGCACTTTTTTTACGCGAGTATTTGTTTTACGCGGCAAATTTACCTCAATTTATGCGGAATTGATTTACGAGATCTTATTTTATGCGGTCAGATATGCATATACATACATATTTTCCTATAAGTTTTAAAATTGACAGTTTCATATAGTCAGTATTGTGAGATCGATTGGCGCAACGCGTGACGCAATAAAAAACTTTGTTGCGTCAGGCCCGCATAAGGCGTTGTCTTTGGCCGCTGCACGCAGAAAAATAATAATGTAATCATTACATATGATCGCGGGTCAAAGTATCGTTGTAACCTTAACAACAATTATTGTAGATGTAATTACAATTTTTTGTCCTTTTAACCATTGCGGCTGTAGCGCCAATTGCAGAATTCTTGTAATTAAATTGTAGTTGTTTGCATCTGGCAGTGTTACATATATAACATTGGAAAGTAAAAATTACACGTATAAAGGCACGGGTAAAAATGACCATCACAGTTGTAAAATTTAAAAAGAAGAATTCTATTGAAAACCTTGTAATATACCGTACCACTTATAATTTTTACAAGCGTGAACTGTTATTGTTCCTATTGTGCGTTTAAGCACAAGGTTAAAGGTTAGAAAACCTACAACAATCCTTCCAAGGTAAGCTTTACATAAAACAAATATTTACCGTTTTCAATGTATTATACCTGTAGTGATTTCCCGAGTTCCCGATAGGAAAGGATACCGTTTACAATGATACTTTTTACATACAGCAACGGCAACATATATGTACGTTTGTCAATGGTAGTTTTTACATGAGCTGACTGTAATATATACATGTCGCTATTGTATTTTCTGACTACCCCAACGGTAATAAATGCGTTGCTGCATGTTACTTTCTACGTGTATCAACAGTAAAGGGTACACTAGCGAACGTTATCATATACACACGTTATGTGGTAACTATTGCTTCAGTTGACTAGTTTATGCTGTCACGATTGTAAATTTAACTGTCGTATCGTTGTAACTGTAATCATTCTTTGTAATAATGTGTACTACAATGTAATTGTACATTTGACATTTTTAGCAGAGTAATTGTTATTTTGTATAACCGCTGTCCTTATATTTCCCAGCGATTGCTGTTATTTCTATCCCAATTGTAGTAATTATAACAACTTTTTTCTCTCCGTGTGGGCCGTAGGGCGGCAGCGAACAGGGTGGCTTTGGACGTTGAGAGGACGACATCGTTACTATACCGTTTAGATTTATAATTTATATTTTTAAATTTTATCCCAGTCATGCCTGACAATCTTTCAATCACACGAAAGAAGAGAATATCGATGTCTTTGGGCATGAAAATTAAAATTTTGATCCGACTTGAAGAAGGAGAAAAACCTACAGCGATTGCTAAGGCATAAGTTCTTGAGTTAGCCAAAAAATTGGCATATGCCATTATAGACATTAATGCACATTCAACGAGCCTTAAAATTTCGTCAAAATTTAATGAAATGTTGCAGCGTATATCAGTAAATTTGTGAAAACTTAGTAACAGAAAATATTGAGAAAAACGCATCCGAAAAAAATTTACATTCACAATGAAAATGAAAACGAACTTCCAAATATTTCAAGCGACGATGATGATGAGTTTATGCCAATTAAAAAGAAAAGGCTTATTGTTTTGAATTACAAGGGCGATAGTGACATCGAATAAAACTTACATACTTCTGTTTTCTGAAATGCCTTGCTTATTTTTTTTTTTGTTAAGTTCTTTGAAATAAAAATATACACACAATGTTTTTCCTTCCATACTGACGGATTCAATTTACACGATTTTTATTCGCGTAAATCAAATCCACGTGGAGCGCAAATTGAGGGACGGGTGTAGCTCGGTTGATTCTTTTATTACTTTCGTATTCCAAATTATCAACAATATTCCGAGTACGCTGCACTTCCTCCAGCAAAAGTATTGTCACATGGTGGTATCGGCTCATCTCTGTCCGCATTAACCTTTTCGTTACCTTGGACGAGATATCTCGCGACCCAATACTGGCCGATTAACGCTTTTGACGAGATATCTCGCGACCCGATACTGGCCGATCAACGCTTTTGACGAGATATCTCGCGATCCGGTAGTAGCGGATTAACGCTTTTGACGATAATCTAGCTTTCTAGCACCGATAGTTTGACATTCTAGATGAATATATTTTATAACTAATTCTATTCGTATAGCTAAAAGGAAGAAATAAATACAGCTACTACCGGATCGCGAGATATCTCGTCAAAAGCGTTGATCGGCCAGTATTGGGTCGCGAGATATCTCGTCCAAGGTAACGAAAAGGTTAATGCGGACAGAGATGAGCCGATACCACCATGTGACGATACTTTTGCTGGAGGAAATGCAGCGTACTCGGAATATTGTTGATAATTTGGAATACGAAAGTAATAAAAGAATCAACCGAGCTACACCCGTCCCTCAATTTGCGTTCCACGTGGATTTGATTTACGCGAATAAAAATCGTGTAAATTGAATCCGTCAGTATGGAAGGAAAAATACTGTGTGTATATATTTATTTCACATAACTTAACAAAAGGTCGCGAGATATCTCGTCAAAAGCGTTGATCGGCCAGTATCGGGTCGCGAGATATCCCGTCAAAAGCGTTGATCGGCCAGTATTGGGTCGCGAGATATCTCGTCCAAGGTAACGAAAGGGTTAAAAGCGACATTGTCTCGAAAAGCAATCTCAGCGCCGAATCGAAGCCAAATACTCGAAACCAATCGGTTTCGACTTTCGTCGTTTCACGGATACAACAGGAAGCAGAGGACGTTAAGACAAGGCAAGAGTTAAAGTCAGTCCAGACAGCTCGAGTCGTTCGATGGTCCCGACACCGGAATCGAAGTGGACTCAGACATTGACGAGCTTTCGGCGAGGAAGGATTCGCCTTTCACCGAGGCGAAATCTCTTCCCGAGAATCGCACTTACCGGCTCGACTCGGGTTCGGCAAACAGTTGGAGCTTACAACTCCGACCGCGCCGGCTGCCTATCCGGCGATAATGAGGATATACTTGGCGGCCGTCGGCCTCCGTCACGGGTTAATCCTTCGTGCGGTTGCGCCGCGCGTCGCCGCGCGTCGCCCCGACTCGACTCGACTCGGCCCGATTCGACCCGACGCGACCCGAGTCGACCCGACTCAACCCGACTCCGCTCGTCCTGTCGAGAGCGGGCGGGCAGTGCGTCACCGTGCTCGTCACTGTCATCCCATCGGAAAACTCGAGGCTGTTTGCCAGCCACTCCGACCTGTCCGCCCGTCCGTTAATGTCCACTGTTTACCCGATCTCGGGCGTCGGCCACCCGTCGAGCGGCACCACCAAACGTTACCGCCCGTCGATACAAAATCTCCCGCGCGCCAAATCCGACTAGCGTCGTTAATCTCGAACACCGAGTCGTCACCCGTTCCGGATATGCCCTGACCACCCTTCCTTACCTGCAAAGCTAATCGGGATGTTTCGGCTTGCCCAAGATGTTCGGGATATGGTTCCGAGTGTTTAATGTGAAGTGAACCCTGTTGGAATTATAAACCTGAAGATTGAGGTTTATAAATGAAACAAAAAACAATCTATGTTTAATGCGTATAGAGAGAGAGAGAGAGTCTGGCCTGTGTTTAGTGGAGGGTTTTTGGTAACGATAAGAACCGTTGTTTGGATTGAGGTGAAGTGAAACACGTCGAGGAACTTGATCAACGTCGATAAAGAAGATTTTTCTAAATGCCTACGTTGCCGACGTTCGTTTTTATATTGACAGTTGGGTTGAATTACATTGGATATTGTACCAAATGGCATACTCCACCTGTCGTTTTCGTACAATAAATATCAAGAAATCGAAGTAAAACTCTGGAAATCCTCTGGATTCAAGCTTTCTGGGGCCTCAATTGACTGCAGAGGGACACCCTGCGCCATCTGTGATTTCCAGGTCAATTAAATTTTCACTCCGAGACCCCGTATTCCCATCGTTTTAGCAAAGAAGCGTATACAACACTTTTTTTGTCTTTATCCCGTTCAAATGCGAGTTTATAGATTACCAGAGTGTTCTAAATTGTCGTAAAATTGTCCTGACCTTTTCGATTCTCATATCAGAGCCTTCAATAATTGTATATTGATCGAAATATGAGAGGTCGACGCCATTTTGGTTCTGGTCTGGACTGAGTTAAAAAATTGTTTTGAAAAATCCAAATTTTGAATATCAGGACAATTCTTAGATGATCAGGAGTGATGTGTCAAAGTTTCGGACAGTTTGGTCTAATACCCTTAAAAAAAAGTGTTGTATTCGAATCGACTGATTTGAAGGTTGTTTCACTTCACCTTAAGAGGCGACGCAGAGTCGCACCTCCACAAAGAGGGTCCAGAGAAAGAATTTAGTCATCACTGGTCCTGACCGAGATCAGCAGTTGCCCTTTGTAGTTAGTTCGCTAGAGTGATTGGAGAAGTAAAGATGGGTCCTCCGAGCGTTAAATAAAGAATAAAGTCTTTGTTAAATTAAATACAATAAAGTGTATCATTCTCACATCCCATTTCCAATAAACCCCGCCTTGAACCGATCGATTCGAGCAAGACACCGTTTTTCAAGGGTATCGCCCAGAATTGTTTGAGTTCGTGAATCGGCGGAACCCGAGAGATGTCTCTGTCAAATTTGGATTCTAAAAGATTGCTTTTTATTTAGTTCAGACCAAAACCAAAATGGCGGCTTCCATGGTTCGATCGTTATGTGATTCTTCGAGACTCCAATGTGAGAAACAAGTGTCGGGACCGTTGCAGGAATTTGGAACACTTTAGTAATTGGTATACGCGTATTTGAACATGTTTTTGATATTCAGAATTGTTTGAGTTCGTGAATCGGCGGAACCCGAGAGATGTCTCTGTCAAATTTGGATTCTAATAGATTTCTTTTTATTTAGTTCAGACCAAAACCAAAATGGCGGCTTCCATGGTCCGATCGTTATGTGATTCTTCGAGACTCCAATGTGAGAAATAAGTGTCGGGACCGTTGCAGGAATTTGGAACACTTTAGTAATTGGTATACGCGTATTTGAACATGTTTTTGATATTCAGAATTGTTTGAATTCGTGAATCGGCGGAACCCGAGAGATCTCTCTGTCAAATTTGGATTCTAATAGATTTCTTTTTATTTAGTTCAGACCAAAACCAAAATGGCGGCTTCCATGTTTCGATCGTTATGTGATTCTTCGAGACTCCAATGTGAGAAACAAGTGTCGCGACCGTTGCAGGAATTTGGAACACTTTAGTAATTGGTATACGCGTATTTGAACATGTTTTTGATATAAATGTCTTATGACTGGAGGTCAGTTAAAAATTTTCGTTACGTTGGTTTGTGCGCTCTTTGTCATCGTGATTTTCTACTACTTTTCACTTACAACGAGTTCACTGCTATGTTTGTATACACATTGTGTATCGTGTATGTGTACAATATTAAGAAATATACGTATTTATGACAAATCAATTTCAGTGAGTATTTCGATACGACGTTGGATTTGAGTAAATTTTATGAAACCAGTTCAGTTTATTCAGATAATTTACATCTTTGTATATTTTTACGTTTATCGAGCATTTCGCCCGTACATTTTTTCCCATGAGGGAAAGAATGTTCGAGCCTTGCAGTCGATTAAAATATACAAAATCACGAATCAAGGGGATTCCTTGAGTTCAACTTCGATCTCTTTATAATCGTTCTATTGAAACGACATATCCAATATTCCATCCCGTACAATTCTCAATGTAGATCGAAACAGCTGTTAATATAAATGTACTCATAATTAAGGAAGTGGTCTAAGTCATATATTTCTTGTTTCGAGATATTTAATGAATTGCATTTGAATAAATTAAAAAATATTTTTATATTATGCAGCATTTTAATGTAGAATTTTATTAGTCTTGATTAATGGAAATTTATTATCAATATGAAATTTTGGGTGAATTTCATACGAAAATGTTGTTTTTAAAGTTTGAATTGACTTGGACCATTTTCATAATTAACTGAATGTCCTATAAATGACTTAAAGCAATAAAAAACTACGAGTTTTATTAGGAACAATAATTTTAATGAAATAATTCATGAACATTTATTAATTATTTTTAAAAAGTAATCCATTTTTATCATTTTAGGCGTTTATCATTATGAGTTTTTAAGATTCTTATAATATTCCTGAAACACGAGGGATGTATGGTAGTAAACACATAATATCTTTATGTAAACATTAACTTACCTGAACCGCTATCTGTTAACATAGTGGTAAAATATATAAATTATTTTTCCGCCAATAATTCGTTCGGAAAAGCCCAACTGAATTAATGCACTTTCAAAATAGAACAAAACGAATTCCATATGTTGTTAGGTAAACCGGAAAGTATTGTCGTTTCTGTAATTGTTTGATTGTCATTCGTCGGCTTATTGTGTACTTCAAAAACGCGCCAAAGATGACCACGTGCCATTTTAAGGTTATGTTTATATAATTTCTTTAAATTTTTGACTTAGATCACTTTCATAATTAACACTAAATGAATTCCATATAATGTTGAAATTACAACCACTATCTAATGGTTCATTTTTGACAATATCGTAAAAATTACATTGAATTAATTTAGTTTAAAATAATGTGGGGTGAAATAACTGATACTCATTTTTTTTTATTTTGACTTGGACCACTTTCATAATTATGGGCTCACATATGAACGTCGGTAACATAGAACGCCGTTTCATATGGTATGTCAGTTAGAAGAATTTGTATTTACCGACAACGACTAAGTTTTTTGACGGCTTTTACTTTACCTTAAGGTGAAATGAAACACGTCGAAGAACTTGATCGACGTCGATAAAGAAAATTTTTCTAAATGCCTACATTGCCGACGTTCGTTTTTATATTGACAGCTGTGTCGAATTATATTGGATATTGTACTAAATGGCATACTCCACCTGTCGTTTTCATACAATAAATATCAAGAAATGGAAGTAAAACTTCAGAAATGCCCTGGATCCGTGGTTTCAGGGGCCCTAATTGACTGCAAAGGAACACCCTGCGCCATCTGTGATTTCCAGGTCAATTAAATTTTCACTCCGAGACCTCGTATTACCATCGTTTTAGCATAGAAGCGTATACAACACTTTTTTGCCTTTATCCCGTTCAAATGCGAGTTTATCGATTACCAGAGTGTTCTGAATTGTCATAAATTTGTCCTGACCCTTTCGATTCTCATATCAGGGCCGTCGATAATTGTATATTGATTGAAATATGAGAGCTCGACGCCATTTTGGTTCTGGTCTGGACTGAGTTAAACAATTTTTTTGAAAAATCCAAATTTTCAATGTGTCAAGACAATTCTTAGATGATCAGGAGTGATGTGTCAAAGTTTCGGACGGTTTGGTCTAATACCCTTAAAAAAAAGTGTTGTATTCGTATCGACTAATTTGAAGGGTGTTTCAGTTCACCTTAAGCAATAATCGGACAGTGGAATCGTGGCTTTAGAACGTTCAGGTAAAGTCCCTTAGACTTCATAAATCAAGTTAAGGGCAAGACAAAGATGAAAGGTGTATAAATTTTAACGTCCACCTTTTACCTGATTTCGGAGTGTTCCGCCACCTGCTGAGCGGCGCCACTAAACGTCCCCCCTGTGGATTCAAAGTAAATCTTGTACTTAGAAAACACGACCGCCGCATTCGGCACGTTATTAGGGTATTATTAGTCACAAATGAGTCATCATTCTACCCAAATGCACATTGATTTTTCTTTTCTTGTATAACTCTTAAAGATAATGTATAGTACTTCAATATACTTGGTCGAAATTCAGAACAACCGTATTACTTGTCAGTTGACCAATATATAAACCCAATAGCCACACAGAACGTATACGTATATTGACTATGTATAGATATCCATAAGATACATAAAATAGGGCTAAATGACCGTCTAATATACATCTATTATACGTAATACGATCTCTAATAAACATTATATATATGTATATGTGTGTAAATAGTGTGTATAATGTTTATTAGAGATCGTATTACGTATAAATATACTATATATTATATATTACGTATATAACATAAAACATCACACAAATCATATACTCATTATCTACGTGTACTGACTATTTATAGATATCGTATAGATCTGCGAGTTTCTCTACTTTGATCCCTGCGCACACCTAGAGATTGTTTTCTGTGTCTAGGTCATAAACTTTTTTTAGCACATATGTAAACACGTACATATTTTTAAGCGGAAATTAATTATTTTGCGGTATGCGTTCAAAATTGTTTAAAATTTTACGTTTCCAATATGGCGGATGCCGTAGGTGCATGATATATGTATCCGCTAGGTTATGAACGTTTTTTAGCGGACATATAAACACATAAAAATTGTAAAGAAATAATTAATTTGGCGTTTGTATTCAACATGCTTTCGACTTAAAATGTTTAATATCAAATTTCTAATTGGATTTGTTATTTTCTATTTAATAAGAAAAGGGTGTAATGTACTTTGCGCTCGCGTAGAAAATTAGGGAGGTATTATACGTTGTAATGTTGAGCCGCTCAGTGCACACATTGATTAACTCCATAAAACAAAAAGTTGAGAAATGCGATGAAGTAATGTAGATTCTTTTTTAAAACTCCTATTATAATATAACTTCAAATATATAATGTAGAATACATAAATACAGTTATAGTTTTCATCTAACGGTATATAAAATAAATAAGAAAGAATAGCCAAAAAATAATCGTCTGCATTTTATATCGACAAATCTTTCTGCAGGTATTAAATTTCCTCCCCTATTCCTGTATGCCAAACCTTTTGTTCCGTTATGCTTTTGTAAATTTCGTGCCCATTTATCAGGATTACGACTTCTTTTCCTCCCAATCGATGGGTTTGTTGGGGAATTTGTACCGTTGCAATCGGATGAATCCGAGAAACACGATAAACGTCTTCTTGCCCCAGACTTTCTGCTGACAAATCGTATTGAAAAATCATCCCTGCTTTCCACATCCACATTGTTATTAGTTTCACTCATCTTGATTATAACGGTATAATATTTAGTTCTTTAAAAACAATCAGGGAGTAATGTTGAAAAGACCAAAAAATATGTAGTCCGTGTAATATTGGTGAAGTATACGGTAACATTCAGCGTGAGAGATCACTGTTATACTAACTACCGTCTGCATTGCGCTTCTTTCTATCTGTTTGCTGATGCGATTTTATTACTCATATTGTTGAAAGGGGGAAAGCATCTTCGGCTGTTTCAAAAAAAAAAGCGTCGATGTACGGCCGCAACAGATAATCCAATAATACTATACTGCCAGGTATTCGTCTACGATTTACATTAGAGTATGGAGTTAATCAAAATGGCTTCTGAAATAAATTACTTATTATTCAATGCCCAAAAAAATGCTGCCGTTTAATGGTGTTAATCTCTATTAATCAGGAAAGATATTATAAATATAAAAAGTTACGACTATACCAAGTGCTTTGACACCTAAATTTAAGATTTCTCAAAAAGTGGAGTTAGTCGATGTGTGCATTGAGCGACTCATATACACGTGGAAAATCACGTATATTACATTACGTATTATACTTACCCAACCCTGAGTCTGAGCAGCCTTACCGACAAGTTCATACACAGACTTGGCACGAAACACAGTCGAATCAAAATTCGCATTCCGTCCGCAACGGCCATATTCCTTCTTTTCGAAAGTGGCTTGAACGACCCGCGCTTCAGTCGCCATATTCCGCTCTCCATGTCGAGCAACCATAGGTTTGGTAATTTTGCCTACACTTTCTACACTTTTACGAAAAGTGTACACTTTGGCGTTCGTTTTGACGGAAGTGACGCAGACGTCGCTGTTCGTTTTGCGAGAGCATCTACCCCGAGTGTACACTTTCTCTACACTTTCTGCCCTCGATCCCGAGCGAGGGCAAGAAGGGTAGTCCGCGAATATGGCGGCAAATTTCAAAATTGAAAAGACCAACAAACAGGAAAATACAAAATTGATGCTAACATCTCAACGTACTATAAATAGAAGTAATTATTAATGCATCTTCTTCGTGTATAGAACGATTTAGCGTTTTAGTTTTGTACATAATGTTTGAAACAATTTACAATAATTATGTATTACTACGTAACCGCGGTTGGAATGAACTAAACTATAATTTTTCCCTGTTGTAGTTAAATTGCTTTTCATTCTCCTGCAATAACATTCTCACCCCTATTGATCCTCAATACCTGAAATTCCTGAAAGGGATTTTCATCTTCTACAATTACAAGGTAATAGAACGAATTGTAGGATTTGAAGAAAACGAAGACAGCCCAAGAAGGAAGGCTGGAGGAAGCATTACATTTTCGTATTCATCATCGTCCGAGACGGATAACCTCAAAATCGCGTACCGCTCTACTAAATCGGTCATCTTGGACTTTCGTGAGGTTGCTGTCGTTCGGGACGTCGACGAAAGTGTATCTACCCTTCTGCACTTTTCAAGATAAGTGTAGTACCCTTGTTACCCTCGAGTGTGGAAAATGCAGTCAACGCGAACAAACCTCATAGCTCCATCGCTACATACGCGCATGGCCGTTTGCTACAAGATTGTGTCCTACTCGTGATCCATGCGTACATAAAAGTTAAGGTGAAGTGAAACACCCTTCAAATCAGTCGATTTGAATACAACACTTTTTTTTAAGGGTATTAGACCAAACTGTCCGAAACTTTGACACATCACTCCTGATCATCTAAGAATTGTCCTGACACATTCAAAATTTGGATTTATGGGAAAAATTGTTTAATTCAGCGCAGACCAGAACCAAAATGGCGTCGAACTCTTATATTTCGATCAATATACAATTATCGACTGTTTTTAAAGGGTATTAGACCAAACTGTCCGAAATTTTGACACATGACTCCTGATCATCTAAGAATTGTCCTGACACATTGAAAATTTGGATTTTTCAAACAAATTTGTTTACTCAGCCCAGACCAGAACCGAATTGGCGTCGAGATCTCATATTTCGATCAATATACAATTATCGAAGGCTCTGATATGAGAATCGAAAGGGTCAGGACAATTTTACGACAATTTAGAACACTCTGGTAATCGATAAACTCGCATTTGAACGGGATAAAGGCAAAAAAAGTGTTGTATGCGCTTCTATGCTAAAACGATGGGAATACGAGGTCTCGGAGTGAAAATTTAATTGACCTGGAAATCACAGATGGCGCAGGGGGTCCCTCTGCAGTCAATTAGGGCCCCAGAAAGCATGAATCCAGAGGATTTCTGGAGTTTTACTTCGATTTCTTTATAATTATTGTACGAAAACGACAGGTGGAGTATGCCATTTGGTACAATACCCAATATAATTCGACACAGCTGTCAATATAAAAACGAACGTCGGCAACGTAGGCATTAAGAAAATCTTCTTCATCGACATTGATCAAGTTCCTCGGCACGTTTCACTTCACCTTAAGGTGAAGTGAAACCCCCTTCAAATCAGTCGATTCGAATACAACACTTTTTTTTAAGGGTATTAGACCAAACTGTCCGAAACTTTGACACATCACTCCTGATCATCTAAGAATTGTCCTGACACATTCAAAATTTGGATTTTTCAAAAAAATTTTTTAACTCAGCCCAGACCAGAACCAAAATGGCGTCGAGCTCTCATATTTCGATCAATATACAATTATCGAAGGCTCTGATATGAGAATCGAAAGGGTCAGGACAATTTTACGACAATTTAGAACACTCTGGTAATCGATAAACTCGCATTTGAACGGGATAAAGGCAAAAAAAGTGTTGTATGCGCTTCTATGCCAAAACGATGGTAATACGAGGTCTTGGAGTGAAAATTTAATTGACCTGGAAATCACAGATGGCGCAGGGGGTCCCTCTGCAGTCAATTAGGGCCCCAGAAAGCATGAACTAGAGGATTTCTGGAGTTTTACTTCGATTTCTTTATAATTATTATACGAAAAGGACAGGTGGAGTATGCCATTTGGGACAATATCCAATATAATTCGACACAACTTACAATATAAAAACGAACGTCGGTAACGTAGGCATTTAGAAAAATCTTCTTTATCGACGTTGACCAAGTTCCTCGACGTGTTTCACTTCACCTTAAGCGGAGAATTCAAAACAACAAGGATATTTTGATATTCCCCAAGTGTGCCTAAAAGACAGTTAAAAATATTAACTATCCAATTTTTATATTATTTAGTTTGTTTGACTGTTAAAAGTAGCTGTTCCTTTTATTATCTGTTTGCCAAGTAAAGAAAATAAATTATAATTTTTCATGTTTGTATGATTCAATCATTTGTTATTCGTTTGAATATAGATATGCACGAAAAAAAAACGGTCGGGACAACCACAATTGTGCTAATCGTAACCATGAAGTAGCATAAGGAGACCTATGATCAGTTCCACAGAAAGTGGCCTCAGATTCGGGACCCAGGATCTCACATTTCCGCTGATCTAACGATGCGAGCGCACCTTGCGGAAAATGCGGGAACTCCAGTTCTACGTAACTAAAACAGATTTCCCATCGACATAAATGACCTAAAATGCTTTCAATTTTGCAATTAAAGGAAGCAAAGTGAAACGATAATCCGCAGATGATATACAGAATGTGATGTTTTTAATATGATAAAGACTAGCGGACGCGCTAACAGACGATAATTTTTAAAATTTCATCTAGGAGGCGCTCTTGGCATTAGATTGGAAACAATCTGAAGATCATGGACCCCTAAGGGTTACTTCACTATTTAGTTTAGATAACTTCAAGGAAGGAGTTGTTTTACCGTGCTTGTCATAACCTCTTTATATACTTTGTTCTTTCACTGAGTTACTCTGGTTGTCATAATCTCCTGGGAAGGTAACTAATTGTGGTTTTTTTGACCACTCTTCTTTTTTCGTGTGTTCAGTGTTTATGTTGTTAAGTAATAGAACGTTAAAAATGAATTTGCTATAACAATGAATAATAAGTCTTAGCACGGCAATGTTTAGCCAATATGCTTTAAGGTGAAATGAAACACGTCGAAGAACTAGATCGACGTCGATAAAGAAGATTTTTCTAAATGCCTACGCTGCCGACGTTCGTTTTTATATTGACAGTTATGTCGAATTATAATGGATATTGTACCAAATGGCATACTCCACCTGTCGTTTTCGTACAATAAATATCAAGAAATCGAAGTAAAACTCCAGAAATCCTCTGGATTCGTGCTTTCTAGGGCCCTAATTGACAGCAGAGGGACCCCCTGCGCCATCTGTGATTTCCAGGTTAATTAAATTTTCACTCCGAGACCTCGTATTCCCATCGTTTTATCATAGAAGCGCATATAACACTTTTTTTGCCTTTATCCCGTTAAAATGCGAGTTTATCGATTACCAGAGTGTTCTAAATTGTTGTACAATTGTCCTGGCCCTTTCGTTTCTCATATCAGAGCCTTCGATAATTGTATATCGATCGAAATATAAGAGCTCAACGCCATTTTGGTTCTGATCCGGGCTAAGTTAAACAATTTTTTCCAGAAATCCAAATTTTGAATGTGTCAGGACAATTCTTAGATGATCAGGAGTGATGTGTCAAAATTTCGGACAGTTTGGTCTAATACCCTTTAAAAAAAGTCGATAATTGTATATTGATCGAAATATAAGAGTTCGACGCCATTTTGGTTCTGGTCTGCGCTGAATTAAACAATTTTTCCCATAAATCCAAATTTTGAATGTGTCAGGACAATTCGTAGATGTTCAGGAGTGATGTGTCAAAGTTTCGGACAGTTTGGTCTAATACCCTTAAAAAAAAGTGTTGTATTCAAATCGACTGATTTGAAGGGTGTTTCACTTCACCTTAAGGCGAAGTGAAACACGTCGAGGAACTTGATCGACGTCGATAAAGAAGATTTTTCTAAATGCCTACGTTGCCGACGTTCGTTTTTATATTGACAGCTGTGTCGAATTATATTGGGTATTGTACCAAATGGCATACTCCACCTGTCGTTTTCGTACAATAATTATAAAGAAATCGAAGTAAAACTCCAGAAATCCTCTGGATTCATGCTTTCTGGGGCCCTAATTGACTGCAGAGGGACCCCCTGCGCCATCTGTGATTTCCAGGTCAATTAAATTTTCACTCCGAGACCTCGTATTCCCATCGTTTTAGCATAGAAGCGCATACAACACTTTTTTTGCCTTTATCCCGTTCAAATGCGAGTTTATCGATTACCAGAGTGTTCTAAATTGTCGTAAAATTGTCCTGACCCTTTCGATTCTCATATCAGAGCCTTCGATAATTGTATATTGATCGAAATATGAGAGCTCGACGCCATTTTGGTTCTGGTCTGGGCTGAGTTAAAAAATTTTTTTGAAAAATCCAAATTTTCAATGTGTCAGGACAATTCTTAGATGATCAGGAGTGATGTGTCAAAGTTTCGGACAGTTTGGTCTAATACCCTTAAAAAAAAGTGTTGTATTCGAATCGACTGATTTGAAGGGGGTTTCACTTCACCTTAATAGGTTACTTTCTAAGTATGGCATTTTTCTGGATTAATGTATTTCTTGTAGTACAATTTTCAAGTTCAAACGGACATGGGCACGGTATCTTGGAGTTCATCCGTCAAGTGGCAGGTTAAAAGAAGAAAAGTGGAAAAGGTTATATGAATTTTAATGGTCACCATTTACCTGATTCGAGGTGTAGTACCACCTGCCGAGCGGCACTCCTAAATGTTCCCGCCTGTGGATGCAAAATAAATCTAGTACGTCAAAATGCGACCGCTGCGACCTGTCCGTTGAAATCTTAAACCACAAATCATCACATCGAGTGTATTTTACACCGATGTATTGTGACCCCCCGTTACCTCCGCGACTTCTAATAAGTAGCGTGGAGTATTTCATCTTACTCCCGATTACCTGGAATATGTCCCGAACGTCTAAAAATATCTTGAGGTTAACAAGAATATATTTCAAATTTATTTCATCCATAAACACGCGGAATTATCATTTGATTCATTTGCTTAAGGTGAAGTGAAACACGTCGAGGAACTTGATGGACGTCGATAAAGATTTTTCTAAATGCCTACGTTGCCGACATTCGTATTTATATTGACAGCTGCGTCGAATTATATTGAATATTGTACCAAATGGCATACTTCACCTGTCGTTTTCGTACAATAAATATCAAGAAATCGAAGTAAAACTCCAGAAATCCTCTGGATTCGTGCTTTCTGGGGCCCTAATTGACTGCGGAGGGACCCCCTGCGCCATCTGTGATTTCCAGGTCAATTAAATTTTCACTCCGAGACCTCGTATTCCCATCGTTTTAGCATAGAAGCGCATACAACACTTTTTTTGCCTTTATCCCGTTCAAATGCGAGTTTATCGATTACCAGAGTGTTCTAAATGGTTGCAAAAATGTCCTGACCCTTTCGATTCTCATATCGGAGCCTTCGATAATTGTATATTGGTTGAAATATGAGAGCTCGACGCCATTTTGTTTCTGGTCTGGACTAAGTTAAAAATTTGGTTAAAAAATCCAAATTTTGAATATGTGAGGACAATTCTTAGATGATCAGGAGTGACGTGTCAAAGTTTCGGACAGTTTGGTCTAATACCCTTTAAAATAAGTGTTGTATTCGAATCGACTGATTTGAGAGGGGTTTTACTTCACCTTAATCACTCCAGAACGGGAAAGATGGGCTTGTGTACTTAACTGTACGCTTATCGTACCGTCGTGACGCTCGGGACCCTTCGATTCAACCTACCGGTGATGTACACGGTATTTGAAGAGGAACGGCACGAGAATGTCAGGGTACAACAACTACCTGAAGGAAAATTGTATTCGGTACCTATGATCGTTTAGACTCTGCTATGGCCGTCGCCGGTTAAATGACGGTTTAGTTTGGAAACGAGAATGAAGATTGGGGTACAATAAAATGTATTTATGGGCAGCAGAATGCCAATGAAGCATTCGTAATGGAAATATGGCGGTCTCTAAATCCAATTACTACCTACAGTTACAGTATTATGCAGATAGGTAAACCTGAGGCTCATTGTAGGTAGCAGAAACGGACCGTTAATAAAGGCTCTTACTCGTACCTCACTTTCAGGTTTAAGAAACATCTTTTTTCTATTTTCTTGAAAGGACAAAAAGGCGTCTTTTAACGTCGAAAGAGAGGTACAAGTTAAGACCATAATTTTGAAAAGGGTCTAGCCAGGTAAGTAAGGTAAAAGTGCCTTCTAACCTCTTTCAACCAGCGTGAGCCTCAATACCTAGAATGTCGGTACATATAGCTTGAGAATGTTAAATTAGTTTAAAAATCTCGACAATTCCAATTCGGTATTAATGAACTAGAATTTTAATATAACATTCAGATGTATCACCCAAATAGTTATAATTGTTTTCAACTTAATAGATGTACCACGAGGGGTTATTCACTCAGAAATCAATGAAATCGATTTTCTTCTTTGAGAATCGATTGCCTTTGATTTCATATGATAAACAACAATGCGATTCGGTAACAAGTAACAGTCGGCCTTAAAATTGTGGGAATGTTTTGGTGATTTCCGACGATTTACAGTGATTTCGGTTCGTAATTTCCAGCTGATTTCCACCAGATTTCGAGCATTAAGGTGATATGAAAAGCGCTGAGAAATTTAATCGACGGTGATAAAATAAAATTCATCGATACCCTTTTTGGTAACGCCATTTTGAATACTTAATTCGTAACATGCGGTTCACGTTACCGACATTTATATTTGCGTTGAAGTCAGTAACACTCTACATTAAGAATTATACGAAATGAAGCTTTCCATATGTGCCCATAATTATGAAAGTGGTCTAAGTCATATATTTCTTGTTTCGAGATATTCAAAGAATTGCATTTGAATAAATTAAAAAATATTTTTTTATTATGCGACATTTTAATTTAGAATTTTATCAGTCTTGATTAATGGAAATTTATTATGAATATGAAATTTTGTGTGAATTTCATACGAAAGTGTTGTTTTTAAAGTGTGAATTGAGTTAGACCATTTTCAACATTTACTGAATGTCCTATAAATGACTTAAAGCAATAAAAAACTACGAGTTTTATTAGAAACAATAATTTTAATGAAATAATTCAAGAACATTTATTAACACGTTCTGTGCCACGTGTACCACCGATGATATGCGTTAACCTCGGCTGGTACACGGCGTGGCACGGAACGTGTTAATTACTTTTAAAAATTAATCCATTTTTATCATTTTAGGCTTTTATTATTATGAGTTTTTAAGATTCTTAAAATGTTCCTGAAAAACTAGAGGGATGTATGGTAGTGAACACATAATATCTTTATGTTTTTCTTCCGTTATTGGTCTAGCGGTGGGGTATAATGGAAGTAATTTAATATTTCCGTATATTTTTGGTCTTCCTCTTTTAGGTGAAAGATCCAAAACGTGGAATTTAGAATCATCTCAAGAAGTATTACGTGGTCGTATAATATCTGCAAATCACATCATATCCGAATAATAATGAACACATTCACATAATAAGTACGTTGTCATTAACTTAACTGAACCGCTATCCGTGGACATAGTGGTAAAATATATAAATTATTTTTCCGCCAATAATTAGTTCGGAAGAGCCCAACTGAATTAATGCACTTTCAAAATAGAACTAAATGAATTCCATGTATTGTTAGGTAGACTGGAAGGTATTGTCGTTTCTGTTATCGTTTGATTGTCATTTGTCGGCTTATCGTGTAGTTCAAAAACGCGCCAAAGAAGACCACGTGCCATTTTAAGGTTATGTTTATATAATTTCTTTAAATTTTTTACGTATACCACTTTCATAATTAACACTAAATGAATTCCATATAATGTTGAAATTACAACCACTCTCAAATGGTTCATGTTTAACAATATCATAAAAATGACATTGAATTAATTTAGATTAAGATAATGTGGGGTGAAATACCTGATAAACTCATTTTTTTTTAATTTGGACTTAGACCACTTTCATAATTATGGGCTCATATGTCATTTCAGTTCAGTCTTGATAAACAGATCGATGTAAAACTGTTGAAATTCCGTGGATTCATGATTTTTTATACTCTAATGGACCAACAATGCCATCTGTGACGTTTATCTGCAACTACATTTTTGCTCTAAAAACAGATGTTACTCATGGGACAAGTCAACATTCTCCTGCAATCGTTGGTGAAAGTATTTTTTATATTTTCTTATCTGATTCTGTAATATCAAATTTTTATAGTATTCTTTATTGTTCGACCTAGGTCCTGAAACTCTTCAATTTCGATTGTAAGTCTTCAAAGGCGTAAAATATCAAAAACTTGCCCGGACCACGTCATGTTGGTTCTAGTCCATGATACATAAATAAATGTTGTATAAACCTTCATATTCTCGTTGTGAAATTTGAAATGAATGGGTATGCAAAATTCGACGAAAAGTTTGACCTCTCAGATATATATATATATATATAGGATGACTTTTTCATATCACCGTAAAATCTACGATTTCCTAAGTGAATCTCACATAAAACGTTCATACTCAGATCGTTTTCTTTCAAGTTTAGAGCGCAAAAATAAAAATGTTGAAAAACCTGTTTGACCTTATTAACAAATTCTTTCTGAAAATATGTCATGGTTATTACTTGACAATTTCATGAAAGCAGCTATCCTTGAAAAATATTCACATTTCTGGAATGACTGGGTCAAATTTGTATGTTATGGGCATCTGTGAAGTCCTTATATTTTGTTTGACTAATGTTTTATTGTATTTTATTGTATTACATTCGGGAGAAAAAATTAGACGAAAAATTGAACGTCAGGAGGTTTCCTTCTTAAAGGATGGAGCTAAAGCATTCGACATTTTTTTAATCTTCATACCGAATCATTTGACGCCAGTTTGGACAGAAAAGCATCGACGATACATAACCTGACTTACGCGGATCTTTTCCTCAATATGCCTAAAATACATTTTTCTTCATTTCAGGTGATGTTTTTGCCAAAATTTACATGTAATGTAATTTTTGATTTGCGACTTACAAGGAAACATTCCCAAGTGTCCGCCCCCGATCTTATTGATTTTCATATATGCTGAAGAACACAAAAATCTAAGAGACATGTGTTTTTTTATATCTGCAATGGTCCACATTCAAGGGGTGAAACAACCCCCCATAGTTTGGGGAAAATTCGATTTTTATAACAATTTTCGTAGAAGCAATGGAGGGATTTCGACCAAACTTGGTATAAACGTATTCTGTATAAGGACGGTGAAAACACAATATTGTCCATCAATGCTACACCCCCCCAAGGAGGTGAACTACCCTTCAAGCGACATTTTTTTGTAATATCTATTAAACAAGCATTCCTAGTTAAGTCCCACTTACGCGATGTGATTGCTCACAAAAAATGAAGAAATTCGTGTTTTTGCTTATTGCCAATAAACATTTATACATCGGTTGTAAACAATGAATGTAGGTGGTATATGGGTATATTCCGAGTAGCTTTAATGGGTTATATCGTGACCAATTCATTGTATATAAATCTTGTGAACGTGCTAATTCCTCAAAATGTCCTTGGTTTTCATAGTATGCAATTATTTATAAATAAATTTGAAAAAAAGTTTAAGAGACTAAAATAGTTTCGAAACAGATCCGATGACGCAGTCATCACCCGTTTCCAACTAGTAATATAATCTCCTTGGTGAAAAGGTGAAATTGGTCACGATATAACCCAATAAAGCTACTCGGAATATACCCGTATACCACCTACATTCATTGTTTACAACCGATGTGTAAATATTTATTGGTAAAAAGCAAAAAACACGGATTCTTCATTTTTTGTGAGCAAGCACATCGCGTAAGTGGAACTTAAGTAGGAGTGCTTGTTTATTAGATATTACAAAAAAATGTCGCCTGAAGGGTAGTTCACCCCCTTGGGGGGGTGTAACATTGCTGGACAATATTGTGTTTTCACCGTCCTTATACGGAATACGTTTATACCAAGTTTCGTCGAAATCCCTCCACTGCTTCTACGAAAATTGTTATAAAAACTGAATTTTCGCCATACTTTGGGGGGCTGTTTCACCCCTTAAATGTGGACCATTGCAGATATAAAAAAAACACGTGCCTCTTAGATTTTTGTGTTCTTCAACATATATGGAAATCAATAAGATCGGGGGCGGACACTTGGGAATGTTTCCCTGTTAATCTCTAATAGAAGTATAATGATTTGAAAGTGGATTGTTCTTTCATTGGCTTTATATTTCGGAACTGCGTAGTTTAATCCTTCTTTGTAACTTCCGCGTCGCCATAAAAACTATCCAGCTAGAACAAGTGATGCGAAATTTGCATCAAATTTGTCTCATAGAAGATCATAAAACGAGTCATGAGGGTGTTGCTTATGAGTCCTCATTTGGAACTCATATCTGTAGTACACAATAACGAACTAAAAGTACTTAAATATGAAACAAAGTTAAGTACGTGCAATATCTCAAGGTTTTTACGCATATGTACAGCTAAATTTCACACATTGTTGATAAATGTAACGGTTATTCGAAATAGTTATTATGAGTGTATTCGTACTTGTAGAAAGATAGATAGAGAAATGTGGGGAGAGAGAGAGAGCGAGAAATGGAGAGAAAGATGGAAAGGATTTTGAATTGGAATCATCTGGAAGGTGTGAGCAGAAACAGATAGGGAACCAGAAGGTTCGACGGTACCAGGAAATTCGGTAGAGTTTCGCGCCAAATACATTTAAAAGCATGCGCGAACGGCATCGAATACTTTACGCTAAAATTCGGTCCGTCAATTCGATAAATATTTTTTTCTCGAATAAGAGAACTTATTATGGTCTCATATTTGGCATAATGAAAGTACTTTCCGTTTTGTAGAACCTGTAATTTTTTCAGATTTTTTAGAGCTATCAACTATACGCTACGCCAATTTAAAAACATTCAAGGTTACGTTTCTCTTACTCCACGTATTCATCATCGTCATCTGCCCGCATTCCTTTCCATCGCACCCGCATTCCTCACAAGTTTCCTTAAGTTACCGCAAGTGGCGCCATGGTAGTCTGAGTCCTGCACATCGTCGCGTAGAGGATGAACAACCAATCTGAATTGTGCTTAAGGTGAAGTGAAACACGTCGTGGAACTTGATCGACGTCGATAAGGAAGATTTTTCTAAATGCCTATGTTGCCGACATTCGGTTTTATATTGTCAGCTGTGTCGAATTATATTGAATATTGTACCATATGGCATACTCCACCTGTCATTTTCGTACAATAAATATCAAGAAATCGAAGTAAAACGCCAGAAATCCTCTGAATTCATGTTTTCTGGGGCCCTAATTGACTGCAGAGGGACCCCCTTGCGCCATCTGTGATTTCCAGGTCAATTAAATTTTCACTCCGAGACCTCGTATTACCATCCTTTTAGCATAGAAGCGCATACAACACTTTTTCGCCTTTATCCCGTTCAAATGTGAGTTTATCGATTACCAGAGTGTTTTAAATTGTCGAAAAATTGTCCTGACCCTTTCGTTTCTCATATCAGAGCCTTTGATAATTGTATATTAATCGAAATATGAGAGCTCGACACCATTTTGGTTCTGGTCTGGACTGAGTTAAAAAATTTGTTTGAACAATCCAAATTTTTAATGTGTCAGGACAATTCTTAGATGATCAGGAGTGATGTGTCAAAGTTTCGGACAGTTTGGTCTAATACCCTTAAAAAAAAGCGTTGTATTCGAATCGACTGATTTGAAGGGGGTTTCACTTCACCTTAACCTCGTGGTCACTTATGTTGCGGTTTTGCTTGGTTTCCACTCTCGACGCGACGACGCGCCGCGTTCTGTATGGCACACAACGCGCTCATTGATAAAGAACCGTTCCCTCTGCAATGCAACGAACAGTTTTATAATAACATCGGTGACATTTTGTTGAGTTACGTGAAAAATGGATGATTTTCGGATTATTGACATCTTTTTCAGATGACCTGACATTTTTTCAGGATAGATACTGACGATGAAATTTTTAGGTTAAATATTTCGTTGAAGATATTTTCATCAAATTTTCAAGACATCGTTTCAAATTTTCAATATCAATATGAATATCAAAACCGTTTAGATTAGGGATAGTTTAGTTTTCTTTCGATTGACACTTTCAGGTTGGTATTTTAGTGGTATCGTCTTTTCAAACTTTTTACATCGATCGACACATTTTTAGATTCCTGATTTCTGGTATCGATCTTTCCAAACTGATACCTTGCTTGTACTGATATTAAATTAGAATATTTACAGTTTATTGATAACTTTCTATTAATACTGGCATCGTCTTTTCATAGTTTCATTCATAGTTTTAACATCGATCGACACATTTAGATTAGTTTAGTGATTTTTGGTATCGATTCTTCTAAACCTTGCTTCTTTTGATTAGATTAGATCATCTTCCGACACCTCTTTTACTTTTACATAAAATAATTCAATTTTCTTCCGATACAAGTTTTAAGGTGAAGTGAAACACGTCGAGGAACTTGATCAACGTCGATAAAGAAGATTTTTCTAAATGCCTACGTTGCCGACATTCGTTTTTATATTGACTTGCCTTTATCCCGTTCAAATGCGAGTTTATCGATTACCAAGGTGTTCTAAATTGTCGTAAAATTGTCCTGACCCTTTCGATTCTCATATCAGAGCCTTCGATAATTGTATATTGATCGAAATATGAGAGCTCGACGCCATTTTGGTTCTGGTCTGGGCAGAGTTAAAAAAAAAAATCCAAATGTTGAATGTGTCAGGACAACTCTTAGATGATCAGGAGTGATGTGTGAAAGTTTCGGACAGTTTGGTCTAATACCCTTAAAACAATGTGTTGTATTCGAATCGACTGATTTGAAGGGGGTTTCACTTCACCTTAACATTAACACTTTCAGCTTCGTGTACTAGTAACTTGAGACTTTCTTTTTATCCATATTATAATAACTTGTAATTTCTTTCGACGCCAGTTTCAATTTTCTTTCATCAATACCAGTTTTAACGATGACACTTTTAGTTTGGTATACTGGTAACTTGATACTTTTCTTGTATTATTAGTACACCAAGCTGAAAGAGTTAATGTTAAAAACGGTATCGAAAGAAAATGTTGAATTATATTGTAAAAGTGAAAAAGAGTTGATGTTAAAACTAATATCGATCGATACTTGTCTTATATTGATATTAATTAAATATACAAACGATTCATACTTTTAATTTCAAATTCATATGTAAGATGACTTTATTTCATTGAATGTAATAATGCTTACAAAAAATTGTTATTGTTACATTCAACAATTTACAAAAAGATGTGAAATCACCACAAAAACACCGTCAGTGTAAAAAAACTTGCGCCAAATACATCCATCCAATTGAAACAGTATATTTTGCAAAGTCATATTCATGACGAGTCATATTTCGTGGCGATTAGTCGCACAAAAACAATGAAATCAGTTACTTGTACCAAATACATGCATTAGGTGTTATATATGCAAAATATTAAATTTTATGAAAATATACCCATGAAGTAATAATTGTGCGCATAGCAGTAATGAATCATTCTTCCTAAACACATATAGAATGTTACATTGAAAACAAAATATATCTTGAAAATAAAAAAAATATTTGGCGAGCCTCATAGTAATATTTAATTCCCTCAAAGATCTCAACTTCGGCACGATTGCTTAAGGTGAAGTGAAACACGTCGAGGAACTTGATCAACGTCGATAAAGAAGATTTTTCTAAATGCCTACGTTGCCGACGTTCGTTTTTACATTGACAGCTATATCGAATTATATTGGGTATTGTCCCAAATGGCATACTCCACCTGTCGTTTTCGTATAATAATTATAAAGAAATCGAAGTAAAACTCCAGAAATCTGGATTCATGCTTTCTGGAGCCCTAATTGGCTGCAGTGGTACCCCCTGCGCCATCTGTGATTTCCAGATCAATTAAATTTTCACTCCAAGATCTCGTATTACCATCGTTTTGGCATACAAGCGCATACAACACTTTTTTTGCCTTTATCCCGTTCAAATGCAAGTTTATCGATTACCAGAGTGTTCTAAATTGTAGTAAAATTGTCCTGACCCTTTCGATTCTCATATCAGAGCCTTCGATAATTGTATATTGATCGAAATATCAGAGCTCGACGTCATTTTGGTTCTGGTCTGGGCTGAGTAAAAAAATTTTTTGGAAAAATCCAAATTTTCAATGTGTCAGGACAATTCTTAGATGATCAGGAGTGATGTGTCAAAATTTCGGACGGTATGGTCTAATACCCGTAAAAAAAAGTGTTGTATTCAAATCAACTGATTTGAAGGGTGTTTCACTTCACCTTAATACAGAGACCTTTTAGACTTCTTCGTTTCTTGTATTTTTATCTGTGTCCTCGTTTGTAAAATTTGTCTCTCCGAATAACTTCCAACCGTTCCAAACAATTGCAATATCTGTAGCTCATATTTGAGAAATTGCGTGACAAAATTACCGCCAATTTTTGTCTTCAAATTTATCTTGCAATATGCGTACATATATTGCAGACATTTCACGTAGTGAATGGCCTGCAAATTGTTTTATAAATCAATTTTGATAAATCAAATAAATTTTCCTCATCATATGATGATCATGAATTTCTATCTGGGTGAAATCGAGTAAATTTGAAATTAGATTTTCTTGGTTTGATTTAAGTTCAAGAAATGTAACGTTCTCGTTGTTATCGTCGTTAAGGGGAACCAGAAAAATGTGTTGACGATAATGTCTCATAGTTAAACGTTCTGTCAATGTCAGTTTGACGTTAATCCCTCAGTCGTACCACGATGCCACAGTACGGGCGATAACGCTGTTTTGGGATGACACGATGACACGTTGAGCCTGACAAGTAAAGCCGAATAGAAATTGAGCACGATCGGCAGCCGTGCCAATTATCGACGGAGTTTACTGCCGAGATTATCATTGGCCCACTAAATTATTTCTCGGAATGTCCATGCCCTTTTCAATTGTTTGCCGTTTCGCATTTACAGTAAATGGGTTTACCAGGCCTTTCTAACCTGGCCCAACTCATCGACTGCCGAACCCATGGGACACGTATTCAATAATGAATGTGTCTAATCCAGCAAAGAATTACATTCTGATTATATTCCAAATATTTTCTTTAAAGTTTGCACTTCCAGTTAGGTACGTCGTTGTACAAACGGATATAATATTTATTAAAGCGCGTTTCGTTCATCATTCGACAGTACGAGTTTCTTGATAATAAATTAATTAACGTTTATCTTTAAAGGAAAAGGTTTAGTATGTTCCTGAAACACGAGTACGTGAAGTATTAGTTCGATATACTCTTTCTTCCGGATACGTTTATACATCAAGGGAGAATACAAGTTAAAAATGATTCCAAATGGATGATGTTTTTCATTTTATGGTATGCTCAACACTTTCAAATCTAGGGGACTTTGAAAGGTTCACTTTGTTAACACCAGATCTACTAACAGTTATTATTTCAATTAGTTTTTCATATAACACCCGTCGACTTGACATGTTTGATAAATCTAGGGTTAAAACGCTGCATACTTATTGCACGAAGTGGATCGGATGCTACTGAATTTGAAAAATGAACGTAAAACATTGACTGATTCTAATCCAAGTATTTTGTTTAAATTTTATCGTATTTACAGTAAATGGGTTTGCCATGCTTTTCTAACCTGGCCCAACTCATCGACTGCCGAACCCATGGGACACGTACTCAATAATGAATGCGTCTAATCCAGCAAAGAATTAGATTCCGATTCTATTCCAAATATTTTCTTTAAATTTTGCACTTCCAGTTAGGTACATCGTTGTACAAACGGATATAATATTTATTAAAGCGCGTTACGCTCATCATTCGACAATACGAGTTTCTTGATAATAAATTAATTAACGTTTATCTTTAAAGGAAAAGGTTTGGTATGTTCCTGAAAAACGAGTACCGTCCCGTTTTCACCATGGATTGGGAAATGGATATAATATTTAATAAAGCGCGTTTCGCTCATCATTCGACACTACGAGTTTCTTGATAATAAATTAATTAACATTTATCTTTAAGGGAAGAGGTTCGGTATATTCCTGAAAAACGCGTACGTGAACTATTCGATATACTCTATCTTCTGGATAATGTCATGCATCAAGGGAGAATATAAGTAAGAAGTGATTCCAAATGAATGATGGTTTTCGTTTTATGGTATGTTGAACACTTTCACATACTTGCCTTTCTTCTGTCTAGAAAATATCCGTAGAAATTAAAAGTGAAGACGTAAATTTTGATATTGCATATAATATGTTTAGATGATAGTGCATTTTTTATGCAAAATATCATTTTAAGGGTTCAACAAAGGGTCTTGAATACCAAGGGCTCCATAGGCATTAGTATAGATCGCGATCAATGACCGAATCATGAAAATGTTTTCGATACGTGTTATGTCTTTTAATGAGATCCTTAATAATGTTTCTTTAAAGTCCTTGCAATGAGTTCCTTACTAATATGAAAGAAAGATAAAACGTTCAAGTTCTTTAAAATAATTATTAGAAATGCACTTATAATAAGCACCTATGTTTCTCTACATATTGTTATAGATTATGTTCAACGGAGTCACGTATATATGACGAATTCGAAACGATGAAGCTTACATGTTGTAAAATGTTTTTCGGTTTAAACCGCTATTGAACGTGAAACATGCCCGAAAAGGTTATTGGAGTACCATTGGATCATTAAGGTGTTTCTTAGAATATCGAGGACCTTTCCAAATGTTTACCGTTTCAAATTGACCGTCATTAGGTTTACAAGGCCTTTCTGACTTGGCTCGAATCATCGGCTCCCAAACTTGTAGAATAAGTACATTTGTCCAAGAAAACGTCTAAATCTAAACTGGACTAATTGTCTTGCTAACAAGGAAACATTCCCAAGTGTCCGCCTCCGATCTTATTGATTTCCATATATGTTGAAGAACACAAAAATCTAAGCGACACGTGTTTTTTTATATCTGCAATGGTCCACATTTAAGGGGTGAAACAACCCCCCAAAGTTTGGCGAAAATTCAGTTTTTATAATAATTGTCGTAGAAGCAGTAGAGGGATTTCGACGAAACTTGGTATAAACGTATTCCGTATAAGGACGGTGAAAACACAATATTGTCCGGCAATGTTACACCCCCCCAAGGGGGTGAACTACCCTTCAGGCGACATCTTTTTGTAATATCTAATAAACAAGCACTCCTACTTACGTTCCACTTACGCGATGTGCTTGCTCACAAAAAATGAAGAATCCGTGTTTTTCGCTTCTTACCAATAAACATTTACACATCGGTTGTAAACAATGAATGTAGGTTGTATACGGGTATATTCCGAGTAGCTTTAATGGGTTATATCGTGACCAATTCATTGTATATAAATCTTGTGAACGTGCTAATTCCTCAAAGTGTTGTTGGTTTTCATAATATGCAATTATTTACGAATATCGCTAACTATATTATCGTAAAAACAGTAAAAATCCAATTTTACCGTTTCACCAAGGAGATTGTATTACTAGTTGGAAACGGGTGATGACTGCGTCATCGGATCTGTTGCGAAATTATTTTATTTTTTCAAATTTATTTATAAATAATTGCATACTATGAAAACCAAGGACATTTTGAGGAATAAGCACGTTCACAAGATTTATGTACAATGAATTGGTCACGATATAATCCAATATTGCTAGTCGAAATGTACCCATATACCACCTACATTCATTGTTTACAACCGATGTGTAAATGTTTATTGGTAAGAAGCAAAAAACACGTATTTTTTCTTTTTTTGTGAGCAATCACATCGCGTAAGTGGAACGTAAGTAGGAATGCTCGTTTAATAGATATTACAAAAAAATGTCGCTTGAAGGGTAGTTCACCTCCTTGGGGGGTTGTAGCATTGCTGGACAGTATTGTGTTTTCACCATCCTTATACAGAATACGTTTATACCAAGTTTCGTCGAAATCCCTCCATTGTTTCTACGAAAATTGTTATAAAAATCGAATTTTCGCCAAACTTTGGGGGGTTGTTTCACCCCTTAAATGTGGATCATTGCAGATATAAAAAAACACGTATCTCTTAGATTTTTGTGTTCTTCAACATATATGAAAATCAATAAGATCGGGGGCGGACACTCGGGAATGTTTCCTTGTAAGTATATTGTATACATGTCTTACAGTCTGTACTAGGTGTCAAAAATGCAAAATCAGATTTCAGTGCTACTTGAAGAAATTTGTTTAAAATAACCTGAACCACGTAAGTTATTTTTAACACTTTGTGCGCATCTTTTACCTTTACATCGGGGAACACACGGACATAATAATTAATAATAAGTTAATATAAGTACTTTGCACGCTTGTAATTTGTTTTAAAAGAAACGAAAATGGCTGCGTAAATCATTAATATAAAATCATTAGTACGTAAGAACCTCATACGTTTGTGAATAATAAAAATATAAATTGATAACAAAAGAATAGCAGTATTTTATTTCGTTGTATATTCAAATCTTTTACATATTTGCCTTTTCTTCCAATAAAGGAAGAACCGCAACGCTGAAATAAAAAGACAAGGAAAATTGCCGAATTTGCGTGAACGTGTTAAGGTGAAGTGAAACACGTCGAGGAACTTGATCGACGTCGATAAAGAAGATTTTTCTAAATGCCTACGTTGCCGACGTTTGTTTTTATATTGACAGCTGGGTCGAATTACATTGAATATTGTACCAAATGGCATACTCCACCTGTCGCTTTCGTACAATAAATATGAAGAAATCGAAGGAAAACTCAAGAAATCCTCTGGAATCAGGCTTTCTGGGGCCCTAATTGACTGCAGAGGGACCCCCTGCGCCATCTGTGATTTCCAGGTCAATTAAATTTTCACTCCGAGACCCCGTATTACCATCGTTTTAGCATAGAAGCGCATACAACACTTTTTTTGCCCTTATCCTGTTCAAATGCGAGTTTATCGATTACCGGAGTGTTCTAAATTGTCGTAAAGTTGTCCTGACCCTTTCGATTCTCATATCAGAGCCTTCGATAATTGCATATTGATCGAAATATGAGAGATCGACGCCATTTTGGTTCTGATCTGGGCTGAGTTAAAAAATTCGGTTGAAAAATCCAAATTTTGAACGTGTCAGGACAATTCTTAGATGATCAGGAGTGATGTGTCAAAGTTTCGGACAGTTTGGTCTAATACCCTTAAAAAAAAGTGTTGTATTCGAATCGACTGATTTGAAGGGTGTTTCACTTCACCTTAAATGGGAGAAATGTAATTTTGTCTACGAAAAATAATTTAAAGGAAGAAAGAAAGGGACTCGAAAAGCCACGAAATGTGTTAGTTTTTAGTATAAATGTCGAGGAGGAATAAATTCTAAACAATGTAAACGGGAAATCTGGTATCTATTAATAAGTTCTATGTTACTAGGGTGAGAGAAAAATTGAAATATTCGTTTGAAAATGATAAGGTATAATATAACGTAATAACCGTCCATACCAAAAATTATTAGTGTTTATTGAAATGTAATTATCATGTATTACATTATCATGTTAACTTGATAATCTTTTTTGTTAAATCCGATAGCTAGTTAAAAAAGGAAAAAATTACATCTTTGACCTGGAGTTAAAAGACACGTACAATTCGCGAAATATTCTACCTTGGGCCACATTTTTCTATTGGGTTGTTCGGAAAGTAATTTCGTTGTTTCTCAACAGAGGATTTAATTTTTTTTTCACGGCCAACTTCATACAAGCCGCATAATCATTATATATTTTAACAGCTGATCTAGCAAGGTTTGCTTGTGAAAAAGTTTGATAGATTCTACGCAGCAGTTTTTGGTTGGTACCCTTTCAAATATGGAAAGTGAAAAGCGGCATTTTCGGCATATTTTACTTTTTTACTATCGAAAAGGTAAAAATGCTGTTCAAGCAAGAAAAAAAATTATCAGATGTGTATGAAGAAGATGTTTTGACGGAACGCCAGGGTCAAAACTGGTTTGCAAAATTTCGATCCGGCAATTTTGATATTGAAGATGCACCACGTTCTGGAAGGCCACTTAAAGCTGATGAAACCCAATAAAGGCATTAATTGATGCAACCAGCGAATAACAACTCGTGAAATCGCTGAGAGATTAAATTTATCGAATTCGACCGTTCATGATCATTTGAAACGCTTAGGTTTAATCTCAAAGCTCGACATATGGATTCCTCATGTTCTTACGGAAAGAAATTTGTGTCATCGCATTGACGTCTGTGATTTGCTTCTCAAACGTCAAGAAAATGATCCATTTTTTAAGCGCATCATCCCTGGGGACGAGAAATGGGTTGTCTACAACAATGTTACACGCAAGTGATCATGGAGTAAAAAAGATGAACCGGCTCAAAGAACTTCGAAAGCCGAAATTCATCAAAAAAAGGTGACGGTATCTGTTTGGTGGGATTCCAACGGAATCGTTTTTTTTTAGATTCTACGGAACAACACGATCAATTCTGAAGTGTACTGTCACCAGCTGGACAAATTGAATGATTCACTTAAACAGAAGAGACCAGCATTGATCAATAGAAAAGGTGTAGTGTTTCACGATAATGCGAGACCTCATATAAGTTTCTTAACTCGCCAAAAGCTTCTATAGCTTGGATGGAATATACTGCCACCCCCACCATATTCTCCAGATCTGGCACCTTCTGATTATTACTTGTTCCGGTCTCTACAAAATTTGTTAGACGGAAAAACCTTTACATCAAATGAGAAGGTCAAGAATCACCTGGATCAGTTTTTTGACGGCAAAAACCAAACATATTATGAGCGTGGAATCATGCTGCTGCCAGAAAGATGGCAAAAGGTATTGGACCAGAATGGACAAAATATAATTCAATAAAATATTTATTCGCTATAAAAAAATCGTCTTTCATTTTCATAAAAAAAACGAAATTACTTTCCGAACAACCCAATATTATCGTTACATCTTCCATCTCAGTCCTATATTAACGGTTTTTAGGATTCAGTCAATACTCCAATATCCTCGTGACATATTTATTTTAGAATCAGTGACGGCGGGTGATTATTTAGAAAGGTGATGCCAAAATATAAAAGTCTGTAGGAAACTTAAGGTGAAGTGAAACACGTTTAGAAATTTGAACGAGGAAAAAAAGGGAAAAAGATTCTTCTAAATACCTACGTTACCGACATCCATATTTATATCGACAACTGTGTCGAATTATATTGGGTATTTTATTAAATGGTATACTCCATATGTCGTTTCTGTACAACAATTATAAAGAAATCGAGGTAAAATTCCAAAAAGTTCCTGGATTAATGGTTGTTCAAAGCCCTAAGTGACGGCAGAGTGCCACCCTGCGCCATCTGTGATTTTAATGCCAACTAAATGTCGTCTCCGAAACGTCGTGTTACCATCGTTTCATCATAGAAGCGCATAAAACACTTTTTTACCTTTATCCCGTTCAAATGCGAGTTTCTCGATTACTTGAGGCTTTTAAATTGTTCGACAATCGTCCTGACAGTTTTGTTTGTCATATTAGAACCTTCAATAATTCTTTATTGATCGAAATATGAGAGCTCGACGCCACTTTGGTTCTGGTCTAGGCTAAATCGAATTTTTTTTTTTCCCGAAAATCCAAAGTTTGATAGTGGCAAGATAGTTCTCAGGTTCTCACGAGTCATGTATCAAAGTTTCAGACATTTTGACCTAATACCCTTAAAGGAAAATGTCTTATATGAATCGACTGATTTAAAGTGGATTTCACTTCACCGTACATGATGGATTGTCCTGTTGATTCTGTAAAATGCTTTGGCACCGCAATGTACAGTTTATAATAATGTAAATGTAAACGTGATACATATCTACATTCCTTTTTACTTTACGCAAACTAATCTCACCGGTAATCTACAAATCTTCAAAAAACACCTTCGGTGTAAGAAAAACTTTGCCAAATACATTTTTATTTCCGACTTCAATTACAAAAATAGCTCAATAATGGAAATCAATTATCTTTGCCAAATACAATAGTACTTTCATACTATTAAAACTCTAATCAGTAATTTTACCCAAATGTCATAGTATATTTTGCCCCCACATAATACAACTACATCCATTCCAAAAAATTTGTTTTCCCTCGGAATAATGTCTGGGAAAATTTTCAGTTTTCTACTTCATCTAACAAAATAAAAAAAATATNTATCAGTTTGGAAGGATCGATACCAGAAATCATTAATGGTAATGTGTCGATCGATGTGAAAACTATGTAAGGATGATACCAGAAATCACTAATGGTAATGTGTCGATCGATGTGAAAACTATGTAAGGATGATACCAGTATTAATAGAAAGTTATGAATAAACTGCATATTATCTAATTTAATATCGGTACAAGCAAGGTATCAGTGTGGAAGGATCGATACCGGAATGAAATATTTATAACCTAAAAATGTCATCAATGTCTAACCTGAAAAAATATAGTGTTATCGATCTCAATAATTTGAAAAGCATCCATTTGTCATTATATAGAGGAAACAACACGTATATGTTTACCTCAAAGTACAAAGTATCATCAATGTTTGCTACATTGCGGCCGGAGTCTCACTGAGTGCATTGTGTTCTACATAGAACACAGCGTGTCAACACGTCGAGGATGAAAACCAATCAGAACTGCAACGAATGTGACCACGGGGTTAAGCGCAATTCTGATTGGTTTGTTATCCTCGATGTGTTGACGCGTCGTACTCGGTGTGATCGTCGATCGTTGCAGGGCTGAGCGCCGCAGTTCATTATCATTCCGCGAGGGGCGCCATCGAATGTCGTACAAAAAGTCGTATGAGGGTTGACCTATCATGTGAGTGCGAAAATGGTAGTTCGTGACTGGGGGGACGACGATGACAATATGAGAACAACGATTCTGAGAGTGCCGAAAACTTTATCGTGCCATATCTTTACGTACATAGCAGCAATCAGAGTCGGGTAAATTTTAAAAAATTCCTGATTTCTTGTTGAACTTTTTGAGTTGATCGAAAGTTTATTTCTTTATCCGTAGCAAAGAAGAAATTATATTTTCATTTCCCCCACTCCTGAAATCCTGATCCTTACTGTATATAACTCTGTAGCGTCTCGCTCGAACTCAACGCGCAGGCGCATTTCTCGCATCGCTCAACACTACGAGTTTCTCGCTTAAAAATGTATTTGGCTCGAAACTCTACCGAGTTTCTTGATTCGCTGGCTAAGTTGTTGTCGACGGTGGCTCCGATACAATGTTAAGGTGATATAAAAGACGCCAAGAAATTTAATCAACGTCGATAAAATAGAAATCATCTTTACCCTTTTTGATGATAACGGCATTTTGCAAACTCAAGTGGTAACACGAGCAGGCGCGCTGCGTTACCGACATTTATATTTATATTGAAGTTTGTTATCCTTTACGTTGAGAATTATACGAAATGAAGCGTTCCATATGACATTTCAGTAGAATAATTACAAAATGATCGAAGTACAATTGTCGAAAGCCCGAGTATTTATGATTTTTAGTACTTTAGTGGACAACGGCGCCATCTGTGACATTTAGCTTCGACTAAACTTTTGCCCTAAAAACACGCGTTACCCACGGGACAAACCAGCATTCTCTTGCAATCGTTTGTGAAAGTATTTTCCATATTTTCTCATCTGACTCTGTAATATTTTATTTCTGTACTATTCCAAATTGTTCGGGCTAGGTCCTAAAACTCTTCATTTTCGAATCTAAGCCTCCAAGAAGCGTAAAACAACGAAAACGTGCACGGACCACGCCATGTTGGTTCTGGTCCATGATAAATAAATATTTTTTTTATGAAAAATGGCATTTCAGACTATTAAAATTAAAATATTAAAAATCATGAGTACACGGACTTTCGACAGTTTTACTTCGATCTGTTTGTAATTATTCTACTGAAATGACATCGAACGCTTCATTTCGTATAGTTTTCAACGCAGAGGGTGACACGCTTCATCATAAATATAAATGTCGGTAACACAGCGAGCCATCTCGTGTTAACACTTGAGTTTCCAAAATGGCATTATTATCAAAAAGGGTAGAGATGAATTTTAATTTGTCGACATCTATTAAATTTCTCAGCGCTTTTCATATCATCTTAAGGCGATATGAGTCATGCTCTATATATCTGAGAGATCAAATAGTTAATGAAAGTATTCTCCGAATTGGGTATATCGAATCGTTTTAAATTTTACCACGTGAATATGGGGGCCCTAAAGTAGGTCCTGAAACTCATGAAATATTGTTATTCATCAAAAATACATTTATTTATCATGGATTCGAACCAACGTGGCGTGGTTTGTGCACGTTTTCGTTGTTTTACGCTTCTTGGAGGTGTTAGATATTGAAACAAATGTAAGCCTAGGGGATTTTAAGATTCGTAAGATGGTAGCATTGTACTCTCGATGCGCGCGCAGCGGACAAAGGCGTCGTAAACTGCGCACCATGAAGTAGAATAAGGAGACAAAACACCTATTGGTTTGTTCCACAAAATGTGACTCCAGAATCGGGACCCAGGGATCTTGGATTTTCCTGATCTACCGATGCAAGCGCCACTTGTGAAAAATGTCGGAAGTCTTACATCACGTGACCAAAAAATTCCTATCGATGTCAAAAATATCAAATGCTTTTAAATGTGCAATTAAGGCCCACAATGTGTAACGCGATTCCGCGGATATTATAAAGAATATATATATAAAGAATATATAATTTTAATGTAATAATGAACTGTTAAGGAATATGTCGATTTGTTTCGTAAAAGGCTGTAACTCCGGTACTCATAAAATGAGACATGAGGCACAACGAAGCTTCTTTAACGGCGTCCACCACCAAAGTGGGGACGATGACTTCCACCGCTAGATGGCATTAGCATCGAATTCGGTGGGAGGTAACCAACGTACTTTCTCGCTCGGATGAGGGAGACGCGACGCATAATGGGCGGTGTTTAGCAACGGGCAAAAATGTGTGCGTATTTTGCACCTACAGGACTCACACAACGGCTATCGTGCTATTGATTCGATCTTTAGCTGACTTTCTGTCTCACAAATTTAATTATCTCTCGCCTAATCATCTGGCGAGAATTACTTGTCTAATTTTCTTTTCTTTTGGGGCGACCTTCCGTCGAACCCGATGTCATTGTAGAATTTCTGTGTTATCCCGCTTTATTTTGTTAATCCAATTGTTTTCTATTTCTTTTTACTGTTAGCATAAATTTGTAAAATTTTGGTACCAAATTCGATATTGTTTACTTGGTAAAGTGGCTGAATTCCTCTGCTTCCCGCGAGCCCATTATGAATTCCCAAGTAAATTGAGTTTTCCCTTTTCCCCGCATTTTGGTCTTACCCCCGCCCTCTCCGAACCTTGGCGTGTGTGCGCTCTATGCTAGTTGGTCGCGCCGCGACGATCGTCGGGGCGGAGATCGTTTGAGCCTAGTCTTTTGAGTATATTTTGAGACTGTCGAGTTTTGTCCGAGAGTTCTGTAATTTTGAGATTGTCGAGTCGTTGAGATTGTCGAGAGTTGAGAGTTTGTTTTTTTTTGGCCTCCGGGGAGGCCTGGCGCCCAACTGTGTTGTCGTGTCTCGTTCCCGAAACCGAGAAATATTTTTGAGTGGCTCAAACGGATTGGCCTAGACGATCGGGCGAATGTGACGAGCGATCGTCTGGGCGCTGCGGGCCCGGAACCAGGGGGTCGACACTGCCATGTATTGGGGTGTAACGCTTTATGCACTACCGCCATCTTCGGTTGGAGTAAACCTTCTTCGCGAACTAAAATATTTGGCGGGCTATTCAAATTCATTTATTAAACTATTTTCGGGATATTTTCGGGATTTAAAAAGTACTTGCAATGATCAAAACAGACGTTGCTTAAACTGACACACAAATGTAAGAAAACAGTATATTAAACATAAAAGAAGTAACAAAAGTGTCAGTGGCGCAACGCCTGTTTTAAATCACTGTAAGAACTGAAATAATTACATTAAACATTAGTTAAAAAGAACATATTTATTAAGATAAAAATATTAATTATTATGAATGTATAAATATACAAATTCTATACAAATTTAATTTTTGTTATGATTACTTTCATGGATTAAATGCGATGTATAAATCGCATTTAATCCATTTAATTATTACAATTATTATAGTAAGAAACTATAAACTGTTCTTGATTTACACTTTTACTCACAAACTCACGTTCGCGATTTAATACCCGAGGTAATCGAAACTTGTAAAAATATTGCCACTAATCGAGGTTAGGTTCACTTTGGTTCACTTGTCATTTGTATTCTTTCACTTGTATTTAATGACAGGGACAACGGAGAAAATAATGGGCAAGAGAATGGATTTAGCGGAGAAATCGATTCTGTAAGGAAACAAGGTCAAGTGGAATTATAAATGTAGTATTCAAAGAACATCAAAGACAGGTTGAGAAATTTTTCGTGAAGTTCTTCAGCATGGATGTAAGTTTATTTGATTGTTCTAAAAAATAGACCGCTTGTTAGAAGACAGAATATCATGCGATACATTTATAGGACATCAATAGAAAAAGTTTCATCGCTTATCAAATGACAGGATATCATGCGTAAGACTGTACATCCAGAGAAAAAACTGTCAGTAACACTTTGCTTCGAAGTAACAGGTGAATTGTATCGTAGGTTGGAATTTTGAACAAGTTTTTCTGCATGTANTCCAGCTAAAAATATTCACGTATGTACAACTTCACGGAAAATTCCATGCCATTTGTTTCAAACGAACTGATATTTCATTCTGCGACGAAGCGAATGGGAGCTTTTGATTGGCTACGGAGAACGTACAACGGAAATTCCCCTCTACGATGTTTCTCTATAGCTAATCGAAACCTCCCGTTCGCTCTGTTGAAAAATTCAAATTCTCATAATTTCTCGATAAAAAAGGCTTTGGAGGAATTACCGATAAATTACCGGGAATTTCTTTTCGTTTCTGACGTAACTTACTGGATTTAGAACTTTAATCATGTCCGTGCGGAAAAATAGTCCGTGACTGGGGCGACGACGATGATGATAACAGAACAACGCACTTTCGTCGGAAAAGGTGGAAAAAGGAATCGACGTCATTCATCATGTCGGAATCATGAAGACAGCTTCATAGAAATTTAACGGCATTCACCACCAAAGTGGGGACGATGACTTCCACCGCTAGATGGCATTAGCATCGGCATTACCTGTGTGGCATCAGCAGATGATCGATACAGATTCTTATACATACGTACTGGAACAGATAGATGAGTGGCGTATTTAAAACCAGTGATCTACCTTCGTTAATTTAGAAGAATCAAACATTTGTTTGCATATTTCACAGTCTTTCAGGAATGAAGAAAGTAATAATTTGTCACATTAGCCGATACTGTATTTTTTTGAAAACTAATATATAGACGTTAGTACCAATATACACTTTTCTAATAATAAAACATCAGGATACAAGAGCAGTATAACATGTGAGAGTAAATACATAACTTTTGCTAACAAACTTTGTACTATATTATTTTACTCGTGTGAATAAAAAGAAAGTATATGTTTTATTATTAGAAGAGTGTATATTGGTACTAACGTCTATATATTAGTTTTCAAAAAAATACAGTATCAGCTAATGTGACAAATTATTACTTCCTTCATTCCTGATAGACTTTGTGAAATATGCAAACAATTGTTTGATTCTTCTAAAATAACGAAGGTAGATCACTGGTTTTAAACACGCCACTCATCTATCTGTTCCAGTACGTACGTACAAGAATCTGTATCGATCATCTGCTGATGCCAAACAGGCAAACCCATTTGTTTGTTGATAATTATAATATAATGATCTTTCACTTAGAGGCACTTTGAAATTGACGTGTCTTTTATCCATTGCCCCTAGACAGTTTGGAACGTTCTGCGAATGAAAAACTCTTACGCAACCTCCTTCCATTCTTCTTTTTTATTGTTGTCTAAAAATGAACAAATATTAGATAATATTAAATCATTTAAAATAAGTAAACAGACATGTTTGATAAATCAAATTTTCCAATTTATCCGTACATTATCTCTTAAAACTTCCTAAGACTCTGATATTATGCGTACAAAGTACATGCAGAAAAACTTGTTCAAAATTCCAACCTACGATACAATTCACCTGTTACTTCGAAGCAAAGTGTTACTGACAGTTTTTTCTCTGGATGTATAATCTTACACATGATATCCTGTCATTTGATAAGCGATGAAACTTTTTCTATCGATGTCATATAAATGTATAGCATGATATCTTGTCTTCTAACAAGCGGTCAATTTTTTAGAACAATCAAATAAACTTACATCCATTCTGAAGATCTTGACGAAAAATTCCTCAGCCTGTCTTGGATGTTCGTTGAATGCTACATTTATAATTCCACTTGACTTTGTTTCCTTACAGAATCGGTTTCTCCGCTGAATCCATTCTCTTGTCCATTATTTTCTCCATTGTTCCTTTCATTGAATATATTTCCAATTTCTGTAACAGCAAAGTTACTAAAAGTTTTACTTTTAGTTTTAGTTTACATTTTTTAAATGTCTTAAATTTGATTAGCTGAGTAATGTTCATTTTCAGAGTAATAATTAATAATTACAATCCAATGATAGATGCAGTAATACTAACCTCACATTATTTGACAGGTATGTACAACATGGTTATGTTGACAAGCATAACTTGTTGCCGTAGCATTGTCAAACAGTTTACTTGCAGTTTATGGCACCATTTCAGTCTTCCAATGAAATCAAAAGATTCGGCACAGAACTTGGATTAATCTTAACCTAATTAATAAAAAGCTAATATATAATAATCAACACAATAAATCATGAATAAATAAGTAATGTATATTGGTAGTTTCCCACCTTAAAGCTACTACTATGATAAGTGCGATAGTTCATGTAGATTGCGCGGTGAACGCTGTGGAGTTGGAAGCGAAAACCGTATAAAGGTTCACCTATCATGTCTAGAGTTCGAAAATTCTCGGTAACCTTAATTTGGAGAAGGTAACTGTGAAACATACCGTAAGTTACCGGGAACATTGAGAATTTAAGAGAACGTTAATTTTGTTATTTATACTTTAGGTTTCTTTATTTAAATAACTTTTTTTTTCAATCAACTTCAAAGTTCAAGCTAAAGAGTAATAATTATTATTAGAAAATATTGATTATAGGGTCGTATTTACCTCCAGCTAAAAATATTCACGTATGTACAACTTCACGGAAAATTCCATGCCATTTGTTTCAAACGAACTGATATTTCATTCTGCGACGAAGCGAATGGGAGCTTTTGATTGGCTACGGAGAACGTACAACGGAAATTCCCCTCTACGATGTTTCTCTATAGCTAATCGAAACCTCCCGTTCGCTCTGTTGAAAAATTCAAATTCTCATAATTTCTCGATAAAAAAGGCTTTGGAGGAATTACCGATAAATTACCGGGAATTTCTTTTCGTTTCTGACGTAACTTACTGGATTTAGAACTTTAATCATGTCCGTGCGGAAAAATAGTCCGTGACTGGGGCGACGACGATGATGATAACAGAACAACGCACTTTCGTCGGAAAAGGTGGAAAAAGGAATCGACGTCATTCATCATGTCGGAATCATGAAGACAGCTTCATAGAAATTTAACGGCATTCACCACCAAAGTGGGGACGATGACTTCCACCGCTAGATGGCATTAGCATCGAATTCGGTGGGAAGTAACCAAAATGTACTTTCTCGCTCGGATGAGGGAGACGCGACGCATAATGGGCGGTGTTTAGCGACGGGCGAAAAATGTGTGCGTATTTTGCACGTATAGGACACACACAACGGCTAGACGCCTCTGGACTAGACGCCGAAACGTGTATGACCCCCGACCGCACGCACACGCCAGTTGGACGCTCCGCCTAGAGTCGGCTACGGTTGCTAAGGAATGCCCAAATTCCTCGCGATAAACTTGAAAATCCTGAAAAAGGTGCTCCACGGGGACAACGATTTTGAGCGTATTTCTCAACCCATCGAGCTCAACGAGTGCTCATTTTAAAGGTAAAACGTTGTCGTGTGTTTGTATGGAAGCGATTTTCGACCAAGCACCTGTTTTCTAGGTAAAAGGGCATTGAAATTATGTCGTTGCACTTTTTTATATGAAAATGGCCACTTATCGAAAATCGCTCCCATATAAACACAGATGAATATTTCATCTTCGATATGAGCATTCCTTAAGCTCGATCGATTTAGAAATACGTTCGGAATCGTTGTCCCCGTGAGGCCCTGCAAAATCGCTGGAGTGGTGAGCGCCCTTAATATGAGAAGATAAAGCGCCATATGGATTGAGTGTACGAGAAAATGTGTTGAATTTCTTCGATCCGCATTAATCCGTCATTAATGGTAGAGCAGCATAAACATAAGTAAACATATATTTGAAGCGATACAAAAACTCGAGATCAATGGTGAACGTTGAAAGTAATTAACAGAATGGAGAGAGAAACATACGACTACGACTACCTAAATAATCTAACTAAAAGAATTACAGAAGAAATCATAGGCGACAAAAAAACGGAAAAAAAAGGGCGGAAGAAACCCCAACGGAAAATAGAGACTTCGTACAAAATAATAAGGGTCAAACTAAAAAGACCAGAATCGAGGATGCATACGAACAACCAGAAAGAAACCGTTACCCAGAAAATAGCATAGGACCCTACGTTATCCACATAACAAGCGAGTCCCCCGATCAAAACATAGGTAACCTACATCCAATGCAAATTGGAAAAAGAATCCTAACTAATTACAATGGAATAAAGTATATAAAAAGACAAGGAAGTGGATCCATAAGAGTAGAGCTAAACTCGGAAAAAGAAGCAAACTCTTTCTGAAACAACTTTAAACAGAACAAAGAAGACTGGATAGCCTACGCCCGAGATCAAAGAATATACAAAACGGCAGTCATCTACAACACAGACCCAAACATGTCCATGGAAGAATTAACCGAAGGACTATCAGAGGAAGACAAGAATATAAAAATAATAAAAATGTAAAGAATACTCATGAGAGACAAAATAAACAAAGAAACACTGAAAAACAGTACAAAAGTAAAAATCACAATCCAGTCCAACGAAATTCCAGAGGGATTAGTCATATGGAACACAATCTGCAAAGTGGAATCGTATGTATACAAACCAAAACAATGTAACAACTGTAATCGCCTTGGACATTCAAAGTGGCAATGCAGAGGCAGCGAGATGTGCTTGAGATGCGGACATCTTCACAAACTAAAAGATTGCTTAGAAACAGAAATTAAATGTATAAATTGCGGAGGACAACATAGACCTGACAACAAAAACACATGCCCAAAATACAATGAAATAAGCATAATAAACAGAATATGCGCCTTTTCAGGATTAGAGGAAAAGGAAGCAAAAGAAATACAAACAAAATACAATATAACCAACGCATACGAAGTAGACAAAATATTCCAAAGGAAAATAAAATATAGAACCCAACTGATTGAATGGGTAGAAGAAAAAATTCTTGAAACCTCAAGCTATGCTTGGAAACCCCCAAAAAGAACACGGGATGAAAAAATCAAAGGAAGGGCCCCTAACGGATAACTTACCTCAAAAAAGAAAACAGCTACAATTGAAGAAGAGGAGGAAAATAGACGCGAAAAGAGCAGGACCTACAAAGCATACTCAACTACAGGAAGAACGCAAAAAGAAGGAAAAGAAGAACAAACAATCACAAAAACAACAATCAACAATCAAGAAAAAAGCATAATAAAAACTAACAAGAACATAATCCAAGGGAGATGCACAATCAAAAACACATAATTGAAATTAGAAAAGACAAAAAAGAAGATAGCAGACCACCAGAATCAGCGGAAGAAGATCCAGAAAGAAAGATCTCAGAAAAAGGAAATGATAAAATCAACAATAACCAGATCACATCATCCTAAAAGATACAAAACCAACCAACCAGAGGACTAATCAAAATCATAGAAAAAGAAGAACAAAAAAAGAACATTGTACAAATAAAAACAAGAGGCAAAGACCCAAAAAATAAATTAAAAAAAAAGAGTCTATTCCAAACAAAATAAAGTTAAAAACTAAATCAACAACAAACACTCAAGACCGTTCAAAAAATAACCCCAAAGGTTACAAAAGAAATTCCAACAGTTCAATACATATAATACAAATACAAAATATAACAGACAACCAATAGTAAACAAAACAAAAGACAATTCGAAAGGAGAAAAGTCACAAATAAACCGACAAGACACGAAAACAGACCGATCAACATTAAAACTCAAAACTAACTCAAAAACGGAAACCCAAAAAAAGAAACAAACCCACAAACTACCCAAAGGATTAATCGAAATAACCCCCACAATAAAAACAAAACAAAAAACAAAAAGACAACTAAAAGTAAACAAAACAAAGTAAAAATGGCGCGAAACATACAATGGAACTGTCGAGGATTGGTCAATAAAATCAACGAACTACATAAACTAACGAAAAAACCTGATATTATCTGCCTTCAAGAAACATGGCTCAAAGAAGAAAAGAAAATCAATATAGAAAATATGGACATAATACGAAAAGACAGAACAACGCAAGAAATGGGAGGAGGTGTTCTAATTGGCATCAGCAAGAAAATTGAAATAGATGCTACAATAACAGGCAGAATAGAAAGGGTTGGATGTCAAATTCAAGACGACGATAAGGAGGGGATCAACATAGTATTCATGTATAACCCACCAAACAACGTAATCACGGAAAAAGAATGGCGAAAAATCCTGACACATCTAATGAGCAACAGTCCAGATGCAATAGTTATAATATGCGGCGACCTTAACGCTCAGTCAGAAATGTGGGGATCTACCATGGAGAATCAAAATGGGAAGAACCTGGAAAAAGCAATTTCAATACTACCTATCCATATACTCAACACAGGTGAAGAAACAAGAATTACATTAAACAAAGGACAAAGAAGCACTCCAGATATAACGTTGATATCAACAAATATTAAACCCAAATGGATATGGAATGTGACAGATGATATATATGAAAGTGACCATGTACTAATCAAACTAGAACAAATGAAAGGAACTATACAGACGAACGAAGAAAAAAGAAAAATAAACCTAGAGCGTTGAGATAATGAAAAATTCATAGAAACATGTGAGAACATCGTATTTGAAGAGGAAATTAATTTCTTGGATTATATCAAAGAATACCAAAAACTATACAACTTAATCTTGGAAAAAATAGAAGAGACTGGCGGAAAACTACTAAGAAAACCCAACACAGATGAAACACCAAAGTCAGAAAGAAAACCAATCAAGTGGCCAACCACCAAACCATGGTGGTACCAGAAATAGGATTCAGCAAGAAAAGCACGAAACGAAGCTTATGACAAATTCATAAATTCACCAAACGAAGAGAACTTAAAAGAATACTATAGAACAGCAAAAAATAAGGAATACAATCAATACCTAGAAAAGAGATGGCTTTAAAATAATACCGAGATGGCTTTAAAATAACCGAAGAAATTAACAGCGGAACAAACCCTAGCATCGTATGGAACAAAATGACCAAATTAAGGAACAGTCATGTCTTCAAAGAAGCGATACCCATGGATGATAGGAAAGAAAAACTCATCACTGAAGCCATCAACAAAATAGCCCCGCCGTTGGTTAGTAACCATCAACAATTGGAAACCTATCAAAATAATAAAACCACACATAAGATTATTCGATGACAACTTTAAACTAATAAATCGTAATCAAAAGCCTAAAATTAAATTCAGTGGCAGGCCCTGATTTAATCAACAACCAAATAATAAAAAACCTACGAAAAAACTACCAAAAAAAACTCTTACAAATATTTAACTACTGTGCCACCCTGGGAACCATACCCGAAGCCTGGAAAAATTACGACATATTACTAACAGACAAACCACAAGAAAGAGGCATGAGACCAATCGCATTGGCCTCATGCATTTTCAAAATACTAGAAAAACTAATAAAGAGAAAGCTAGACTACTACATCGAAAAAGAGAATATCCTCCCGCACACCCAATACGGGTTCAGAAAAAGGAAGTCCTGCTGGGACATCAGTAACTTAACGCTAGGCATATACGATACGTTCCAAAAAAGAGAACTGATGGGAGCGCTAATGCTAGATTTAGAGGGAGCATATGACAATCTTGAACCTACCCGCTTCAAATAAACCATAGATAAACTGAGAATTAACTATGGCCTAAAAAAGATAATATCCGATCTAACAATGACACGCTCAGTCAAAATATACTACAATAATAACTTCTTAGAAGAAAGAACAATTAAAAAAGGTCTACCCCAAGGGTCAGCGCTGAGCCCCCTACTATTCAACCTATATGTCAAGGACATAAATAATCACGTACACTATAACATCAAGACATTAAAATTTGCAGATGACATAACAATATATACCAAAGGAACAAACCAAAAAGAAATAATCAACGCTTTACAAGAATCGCTGAGCAAAGTAGGAAAATGGCTCCATTCAATAGGCCTGGAATTATCACCCCACAAAACAAAATTAATCATATCCTCAAGAAAGAAAAAACTGAGTCCAGACAACATCATTAGATACCAAAACCACACAATCAAACCAGAAAAGGAGATCAAATGCCTGGGAATTATCCTAGACAGCAAAGGAACATGGAAAAACCACATAAAATATCTAAAAAGAAAATGTAGAAAGTACTTAAACATAATAAAATGGCTGTGGCACCTCATGGGGTTCTGACCCAGAATCATTAATAAGGATAGTAAACGCAACAATAAGGTCAATAATCGAATGGGGTGCAGTAGCGTATATTACGTAGACACCCTCCGTACCCTAACGTAGGGAAAAATCCATTTTCCGATCACTGGAGCTAGCCATGGAAATCCGAATACAGAAACGCGATTAGGAAACTCTTGCGAAAGGATCCAACAAGTTCATCGGCCAAACTGCTCCAAAAGTCATCGATCGATCCGGGGCGAACAACCTGATGACTACGCAACGCGTCAGCACAACCCAAAAGTGCCACCCTCACCTGGGCCCTAGGAAGCCCCCACCAATTGGAACACCCTGCTAATAAAAGCAGCAGTCAGATCAGGACGGTATGTCAGTCATAGTGTCAGAAGTCGCACGTCTTTAGTCAAGTGTCATATCACCGGTCATCCTCAACAAACTTCGAGTGGAGCTCCTGGTCCTCGGTACTCCGTTCCTAGCGAGTCAGAGAGCGAGACCGTAGGACTCCCTGTGAAGGAGCACTATCCTGCAAGCTGCAGAAGTGCCATCCGGTACTCCAGTGATCCAATCACCGAGTCAGGACCAGACGGCGGCACTGCGACTTCCGTTGGACGGGAGGCTTCTAGGAGACCTCCAATCCTAGGGTACGCCACGGGACGAAGGTGTTCACGCACAGTCATCCGTCTGGGTCGATCAAAAGAGATTGTCACCAATCCGGCTGCTGATCAAGCCAGGCAGAGGGTTTTTCGCAAGCTCAACTCATCCTCATTTCATTTTAGATTATTTCTTAACCCCCATTTCCGACCGAATTCTAACCATTATCGCGATTTCCATGCCCTGCTCCGGTCAACCGGATAGATTAAGAACCCATCAACTTCCGTCAAACAGCTGAGCTCGAAATCTTAGCATCGCGAGACAGACTAAAATCACGCGTTGACCGCCATTAAACAGTAAGGAATTCCCGCATCAGCACTCCGGCGTTCAGTAACCTACCGCCGCTGAAGCGCGCTATCGCGACATCCGAGCCCTCGCGACGCGGATGTATAATGACCCAGAGAAAATTAGGTCAAGGCATCTCGGATGCCCCTCCCAGCTGAAAAATCCAAGAAAAATATAATCCCACAAACTACAAGATAATCTATACAGACGGATCAAAACCAAAAAAGAACGAAGACATAGGAGGAGCATGGATCGACACAACGTCAGGAGAAAAGGGCTTAATAAAACTGGACAGAGAAGCAAGCATCTTTACCACAGAAGCCCACGCCATCTTAGAAGCAATCAAACACTGAATTCAATCAACCGAAAACACCATTTTTATCCTAACGGATTCCCTATGTGTAATTACAGCAGTGCGTCACATGGACATTGGAGCGTCGACAGCCCATCCGCGTTAATTATTAGTATAAATTTAATCTTTTATAATCGCTCGAGTCAAGGCCCACGGAAATTGGAGGTCCTTCCCACGCGTACCGAAGGACCCGAGCCATCCTCGAAAGGGGGGCAATAAAACTTACGAGTCCGAGCAGTCTCAAAGGGTCTCTTTTCGAGGGTTTTCGCCGAAGGTCCGAGATGACGTCTGGCGAACAGATTCTTTAACTTTCTAAAAATGCCGAAGCCCGATTCTGGCGATCAGACGTCACTCGAGGGTTTTTTCCGCGAATCCGCGGTCTACGTGACCGGCCGTTTCGCGGGTGCCTTCGAGGGCGGAAACCCTTCGGGAATTTTCTCCCTGCCAATGAGAATGCTCGACTCAAGGTCCGACTTCCTCCCTCCACCGAGTTGGAGGGAGAACTCTGCATTCGGATATTTTTTAAGACATTTTGTAAAAAGCAGATTCCAAAAGACCGAGTCAACATCGAGTCTCTCTTAAAACGTTGCCGAGTCAACGTAGATACCAAACGAACGTTGCCGAGTCAACATCGAATCTCTCTTAAAACGTTGCCGAGTCAACGTAGATACCAACCGAAAGTTGCCGAGACAACATCGGATCTCAAAAACGTTGCCGAGTCAACGTCCAAAAAGTCCAGTTGCCGAGCCAACTGAGAACTTAATCATTTCGTTGCCGAGTCAACGCAAACGCGAAGACCAGTTGCCGAGTCTACTGATCAACGTCATAAAATCACGCATCTTCCCTTGTCCGTAAAGGAAATATAGTTTATTGTGTCACTAAAATTCGGAATAATTTCATTCAAAACGCGAAACCAGCTGCTGGCGGTTAATCCCCCCTTCAGCAAAACACTATTCGAGCCCGTCTTCCCCAGCCTGAAGATTTACGACCCTCGGGGATTGACTGACAATCGCGAGCTGGTTTAGTGTCGCAGAACAACCATAAAATACAAATTTAACACATATGAAATACAGTTATCCGCATTCGTTGTCGAGAAAATCATCGACCAATTACCGTATACAAACATCGATACATCCAGTTTAAACATTCCCCGAAATCTCACCCTGGCAGACCCAACCTACAACACAGCCGGTAAGGTAGATTTGCTACTAGGCGCCACCGCATTTTGGGAATTGCTTTGCGCCGGAAAAATCAAGCGGACAAGGAATCAATCGGTTATGCAAAAAACGCATTTTGGATGGATAATCTCAGGTCAGGTCAGTCCGGGCGGATCAAGGAATCGTGACGGACAATTCTGCGGAGTCAACTTCGATAACGTCGCCCTAAGTCGACAACTCGAAAGGTTTTGGAATCTGGAAGAGTGCTCAATACCCAATTCACTTAGTCCCGAAGAATCCTCGTGTGAAAATCATTTCGTCCGTACATACTATCGCGAGGCGAATGGAAGATTTACCGTGGAGTTGCCAATACGTGGTGATCTCGCGCAATTAGGAGATTCTCTAACAGCGGCCGTGAACCGCCTCTATTCAATGGAACGAAACTTCCGCAGGGATGTCGAATTGAAAAATCAATACGTTGAGTTTATGCGGGAATATATAGCATTAAATCACATGTCCTTCGTGACGGAAGACGAACATGAGAAACCTATTCATTTCCATCCGCATCACGCGGTCATGAAGGAATCCAGTAGTATGATCAAATTACGCGTCGTATTCGACGGCTCCTGTAAAACTACCTCAAATCATTCACTAAATGACATACTTATGATTGGCTCGACCATTCAGCAGGATTTGTTTTCAATTATACTACGATTCAGGCAGCATCCTTATGTTATCACCGCCGATGTAGCCAAGATGTACCGTCAAATCAACATGAGTGACAAGCATAGGAATTTACAATGCATCGTATGGCGATTCAATTCCGACGAATCAATCAGTACGTTTCGGCTGAACACAGTTACGTATGGACTGGCCTCGTCACCATTTCTAGCGATCCGAAGCTTACACCAAGTAGCACTGGATCACAAAGCCGAATCTTCCATAACAAGTCAAATCATTCTTCGAGATTTCTATGTCGACGATTTATTGACCGGAGCCGACACCCTCGAAGAAACGCAAGCCATCAAATCAGAGGTCACGTCCATTCTACAATCCGCAGGTTTTGAATTGCGTTAATGGACATCCAATTCATCTTCAATCGTCACCGCAATCGAATCTTCAGCCTCCGAAGCGACGTACGAGATCGGCGAATCCGTAAAAACGCTTGGCTTGTGTTGGCGACCTCGAGAGGATCAACTCGAATATGCTGTATGCCGTTCACAATCTTCGCAAGGGATTACAAAAAGAACAATTCTATCTACCATATCACGGATCTTTGACCCACTAGGTCTAGTTGGTCCAGCCACTATTAAGGCAAAAATCATGCTACAACGTTTGTGGTAACTGAACTTGAAGTGGGATGAATCGGTACCACTGGACATATACACGACATGGAATCATTACGAAGGTCAACTTCCTCATCTCGGCAACATAAGGATACCGCGATTGGTACACACGATGGATGCCGTACAAACTGAACGCTGGCTTCTGTGATACATCGGAATTAGCGTACGGAGCATGCCTGTACATCCGGACGTCCACTCAGGAGGGTGCTCACACGACTCATTTATTATGCGCCAAATCACGAGTTGTAGCATTAAAGAAAATTTCATTACCACGACTCGAATTGTGCGGCGCACTGTTGCTTTCAAAATTAATCCACCAGGTACGTCAGGCACTGGCTATACCATTCAAGGAAGTTTTCTGTTGGTCCGATTCAACTATCACCTTGGCCTGGATCAAAGGCGAACCACATCGATGGAAAACCTTCGTCGCCAATCGAGTAACCGAGATTCAGCAACTCAGTCAACAATCCAACTGGAATCACGTAATCTCAGATGATAATCCAGCTGATATCATTTCACGTGATTGCGATCCAATCGGTTTGAGAGATTCAGAATTCTGGTGGACGGGACCAACGTGGCTCTCCAGGGATTCGTCGCATTGGCCGCAACAAACCCAGCAACATTCTGAAGTGATACCAGAGTTGAGACAACCACATGTAATATTCGCTCATGTCAATCAATTGTGCCAACTATTCGACAGATTTTCGTCACTTAATCGGCTTCAACGTGTACTTGTCTACTGCCTGCGATGGAAGACTATAGTTAAGGATCGAAACACCGTTACCTCGGGACATTTAACCGTTGCTGAACTTGACAAATCTATAAAGGTCTTAATAAAACTCATGCAATCGCAGGAATTTGTTCAGGAATTGCACGCACTTAAATCACATCTGAGCATTCCACGCAACAGTCGATTACGCGCATTAAATATTTTCCTCGATCATGACGAGATAATTCGCGTAGGTGGACGATTACATAATGCCAATTTAAATTATTCGCAAAATCATCCAATTGTTTTACCCACAAAACATCGACTCACCGAACTCATCATACGCGACGAACATTATAAACATTTACACGCCGGTACACAAGCATTACTAGCCGGTATCAGAGAAAGGTACTGGCCGTTATCCGCTAAGAATGCTATACGCCGCGTTCTACGGCAGTGCATCGTACGCTTCAGGGAACGTCCAATAATTAACCATCAGTTGATGGGCAATTTGCCCAAATCCCGCGTAACTCCTGCACGCCCTTTTCTTAAATGTGGCGTCGATTATGCCGGGCCATTCAACATAAAAATATCCCGAAACAAATCAGATAAGGCGCGTATTTATGCCTGTTTATTTGTCTAGCTACTAAAGCTGTTCATTTAGAACTCGTTAATAGTTTGTCTACCGTTGCTTTCTTAAACGCATTTAAAAGATTTATCTCACGCCGAGGTCGGCCATTCGACATGTACTCCGACAATGGAACGAATTGTGTCGGCGCGAATAATGAATTACGGTCTCTGAATGACTTATTGCCGACTGAAGAGCATCAAACTACAATGCATAAAGTTTCGACCCAATATTCAATAAAATGGCACTTTATACCACCATATTCACCTCATTTCGGAGGTTTATGGGAAGCAGCTGTAAAGTCCGCTAAAACTCATTTACGGAAGATAATCGGTCCGTCATTGCTTATCTATGACGAGCTATACACCATATTTGTACTAATTGAAGCATGTTTAAATTCGCGACCACTATCTCCCATCTCAAACGATCCTAATGATCTGGTGCCTTTGACACCGGGACATTTTTGAATAGATGAAGCACTCACATCTTTGCCACAACCCGATCTCACTGACGAACCAACCAATCGTCTCACACGATACCAATTACTTACACAAATACGGCAACATTTTTGGTCAAGATGGAGCCGCAAATATTTGATTCAACTTCAGCAACGCGTTAAATGGACCCAATTACTGCCCCAGGATCTAAAACCGGGTACTATGGTAATCTTAAGGACGATAACTTGCCACCCATGCAATGGCGATTAGGAAGAATAATCGAAACTCATCCAGGGAAAGACGGACTCATTCGTGTCGCTAGTATTAAAACTAAACAAGGGATTACACAACGATCATTGTCAAGAATTTGTATCTTACCCATCGAGCAGATTATAATAGCCCCGTGATACCGATAATGCGCCCAACCATAAGGAAATTAGCCATTAAGACCACCATAATACTTAAATGCGGTCCATGACATCCTCAACTCGAAATCATTTATTCGTGCATTACAATGTACGACGCTAAGTAACACACATTCGTTGAAAGTACGAGCTTTGAAGGCGGGCGGCATGTTCAGGACTTAAAGTAATGACGGTACAGTTATTTCAATAACTATAGAATACAGCTGGCACTGTGAAGTTAGCATATCAATTGCTGGCATCTCAAGAAAAAAGTAGAGTTCTAATAGCATCCTCAATAGTTCTAGAGTTCTCGATAGTTTATTTCAATAGTTCCGTCCATTTAGTCAATAAAAAAAGGAGTTGAAAAAATGAGATGCTAACTTCCCGTAGCATCTCAATAATGAAAATCTGATTAAAAAAGAACATCGTCCCGTCGCCTTTCTTTCGACATCGTTTAAACTTTTCACATAGAGAGGGTCCAGAACCGGCACGGTATACCTACTATCATGTCCACCGTATGACCTCGAACAACTGAAAAAAAACTTCCAAATGATCTTGACTTAGTTTACCAGGTGTATAAGCTTAAATCGGCTGTTTGCTCATAGATTGCGTTAGTGAGCATATTAAGTTACTATGGACACGCCATACTTTTGTTTTGTATGAGTTTGACATCTGTCAACAATAATCAGTGCACATGATCAGCAATTTCATACAACAATATACATTTTTCCTTTGGTAATCATGTCTAATTTTTTGCCGGAAAAAGAGTATATGCGGGAAGCTCTGCTTTCCTGCTTCAATTTGAAGAAATCGGCTGCATCCACATCGAATGCTTGTGGAGGTCTATAGCGACTGTGCTTTATCGGAAACAACGTGCAGAAATTGGTTTCGTCGGTTCAAGGACGGCAACTTTGACCTGAGCGACAAGAAGCGTGAAAATAGGCCCAGGAAGGTTGAGGACCTTTAATTTCAGGACTTTTGGACGAGGACGATACCCAATGCTTGCCGAGCAATTGGATGTTACTCAACTGGCCATTTCTATGCGTCTACGTGCCATGGGAAAGTTTCAAAAGATCGGAAAATGGGTACCGCATGAATTGACCGATAGGCAGATGGAGCGACGCCAAAACACATGCGAAATCTTGCTCGCCAGACAAAAAAGAAAGTCATTCCTGCATCGAATTGTGACTGGCAATAAAAAGTGGATATTTTTCGAGAATCCTAAATGCAAGAAATCGTGGGTTGATCCCGACCAACCATGAAAATCGTCCGCAAGACCAAATCGCTTCGGACGGAAGACGTTGCCCTGCGATTGGTGGGATCAGCAGGGTATCGTCTACTATGAGCTGCTGAAACCTGGTGAAACTGTCAATGCCTACCGCTACCACCAACAACTGATGAAATTGCATCATGCTCTGCGTGAAAAAAAGGCCGGATTATCAGCAAAGACATGACGAGCTGATTTTCCTGTACGACAACGCACCATCGTACACGTGAAAAATGGTCCGAAACTACTTGGAGGCACTCAACTGGGAGGTGCTACCCCATGTCGGTTATTCACCAGACCTGGCCCCTTCCGACTACCACCTGTTTGCGTTGATGGGCCACGCGCTCGCTGAGCAACACTTCGATTCTTATGAAGACGACCGACAATGGCTTGATGAGTGGTTTGCCTCAAAAGAGATCGAATTTTTTTGCCGTAGTATCTACAAATTGCACGAGAGATGGGACAAATGTGTAACTACCGAGGGCCAGTACTTTCAACAAATTATTTTTTCGCTTTCTATGAAAGAAACATGTGCTTTTCTGACTAAAAAACAGCGGATTTAAGCTTATACACCTGGTATATGTCGGTAAAAATGTTAATATAAGTGACTCACATTCAATGTACATATAATACAATATTTTCAAGCTCTCTAATGCAATTATAAAACCTTGAAACCCTGTTTTCTTCCTACTATATAAAATTGATCCAATGGTTAGTCTCATTAATTTTAAATATCCCTGAACGTGAGACATATATGATAAAATATCGCTTGCATTACTTTTGGAGAGTGGTTTTTTAAATGTATATTTACACAATAAATTTCTAGTATTTAAAATGTCTAATGTGTTGTTAATGACCCTTATGATTCGGGTAGTTGCTTGAGCTCCTTGGAAGTTTTCTAGTTTTAGATCATGACACGAATATTCTAGCGAATCGGCAACACTATTGCTAACTATTTGAGCTGCAGGAAGGACTGTCATTTTTTCTTGCCACCACTCAATATGTCGCTTAGTTAAACACTTTCCTAAATGTAATACTTCTTGCCCATGCAATTCGTGTAGCTTTTCAATATATTCCCATTTAATATACCCGTCGTCACTATCAATTAATAATTTTTCACTAGCGAAACAATTGCATACAAGTTTTAACATATGGCCAGCATCTGGGTATATACAAATTGATTCCCTAATAACGGGATGCGGGAAAATTGGCTGTAATTCATTAATGTTAGAGAGATCAGCACCTAATAATTGTACTGTAGAAAAGTTAGTCGCGAGTCCATCAAAGGTAAAGGAAGTTACAATAATTTCGGAATCGTGTAGAAATTGTAAACACAGCTCACTAAATTCTTCTTTTCAAATGTATTGAGTGAATTTATTAAAAAATAACCGACTGGAATATTCCAGTGATCATTAATTGCCACAAGCATGAATATCAAAACCTGCGTTGCTTCCTTGGGTGCATTTATATGAAAGTATGGTCCCAGATTAACCATTCCTGTTATTTTATTGCTATGGATTTCTACTTGATTCCTAATACACATCTCATTCATAATAAAATTGCACAATATTTTTGTTGCTTTTGACTAGCATCGTTGCATTTCATTTGGATGATTTTCGAAGCAGCACTATTAAATCCTGGAGAACCATCAATGCTACTATTTACTAATTGTACTTACATGAAACAAGATATGATTTAATTATTTGCGGACGTAACGATACGCTCTAGTTGAATTAAAGCATAAAGTTAAAGCAAAGCTCCTAAGTTCAGGTACGAATTTCTGTCTAGTATAGTCACTTAACATTCTCTTCAGAATTTCTCGTGCTGTTGGGGTTAATGATGACTGTAACAAAATTAATTTCTACATCTGACAATGAGAATTAATCCATTGAAGGTGGAATTTATATTTACTATTTACGTCATTGCATTTCATGTTAATTATTCAGTATACAATGTAGTAAAAATGTAATAAAATACAATATTCTGTAAAAAAGATACATGTATGTATTTCAAAATAATCTTAATTACAAATATTAGTCTAATAGGACTATATTGAACTGAATTATTATTTACAATTCTTCAATCTTTCAGATAATAACATATTTAATGTACAATATAGTTTATAGTGATATAAATTACAATTATAAAAATAGGCGCAGAAATGTTTAAGCACGGAAAAATCAAAATTAAGTTCTGCTACAACTTACCAACAGGAGATCTACAGTACTTTGAGATAACTTGTTTTTTTTTGCAATTCTTCAATCAGCAGTTGGGTCTTATCTTTTTCTATATTTAGCTGTTTGCATCGGTTTCTGCACAACTGAAATCGATTTTGAAAACATGAAATCTTCTTTTTAGCAGCCTGAAAATACAACCGTGCTTTCTATCGAGAATCCATGTCGTCGATGCTAAAATCTCCTTCAAAAAATTTTCTTTTTGATGACATAGCTGACAGAATAAAATGTTATACTTGCGCTTCAGCTTCAGAATTTACTTTAATGTTTGTGACATTTTGATCAGTAAATATCACTTCTTTTAGGATCTCTCTCTGATCGAAAGTTTGCTGGCTCACCTCTCTTGGAAAAAAAAAAATTGTATAAATCACAATAACAGACTAATGATACTAGTTGTTAGTGAGTATTGTTTCAATTACTTACTCCATTGTATTATGTAATTCTTCTTTTAAAAAAGATGGTGGTACTTGCATAGGATTATACTTTCCGATTTCCGTACACAAGATATTTTATTGTGGTACAGCACCTTTTTTTAATAATGTAGTTCTTCCAAATTGCTTTGACATAAAAGAGTCCTTTGTGAAATGCTAAGAACGGATGCAAGAAGTAGTGTTCAATTAAAAAATTTCATTGTTTTTTACACTAATGACTGAAAGCCATTCATCTCGCATTTCCGGGTTCTTAGGGAATCTAAAAACATTAATATCAAATTAACATAATAGTTTACAATTAAATTAATTATTATTAATTTGCTTAATGAAGCATGGTGGTACTTGCATAGGATTATACTTTCCGATTTCCGTACACAAGATATTTTATTGTGGTCCAGCACCTTTTTCTAGTAATGTAGCTCTTCCAAATTGCTTTGATATAAAAGAGTCCTTCGTGAAATGCTAAGAACGAATGCAAGAAGTAGCATTCAATTAAAAAATTTCATCGTTTTTTACACTAATGACTGAAAGCCATTCATCTCGCATTTCTGGGTTCTTAGGGATCTAAAAACATTAATATCAAATGAACATAAAAGTTTACAATTAAATTAATTATTATTAAGTTTCTTAATGAAACATTTTAAAAATATAACTTTAAGATAGAGTGAAACACGTCGAGGAACTTGATCAACGTCGATAAAGAAGATTTTCCTAAATGCCTACGTTGCTGACGTTCGTTTTTATATTGACAGCTGGGTCGAATTATATTGTGTATTGTACCAAATGGCATACTCCACCTGTAATTTTCGTACAATAATTATCAAGAAATCGAAGTAAAACTCCAGAAATCCTCTGGATTCATGCCTTCTGGGGCCCTAATTGACTGCAGAAGGACCCCCTGCGTCATCTGTGATTTCCAGGTCAATTAAATTTTCACTCCGAGACCTCTTATTCCCATGGTTTGGGATAGAACCGCATACAACACTTTTTTTGCCTTTATCCCGTTCAAATGCGAGTTTATCGATTACCAGAGTGTTCTAAATTGTCGTAAAATTGTCCTGATCCTTTCGTTTCACATATCGGAGCCTTCGATAATTGTATATTGATCGAAATATGAGAGCTCGACGCCATTTTGGTTCTGGTCTGGGCTAAGTTAAAAAATGTTTTCCAAAAATCCAAATTTCGAATGCGTCAGGACAATTCTTAGATTATCAGGAGTGATGTGTCAAAGTTTCGGACAATTTGGTCTAATACCCTTAAAAAAAAGTGTTGTATTCGAATCGACTGATTTGAAGGGGGTTTCACTTCACCTTAATCGACATGCTCTTGGCGTCGCGCTGGCTGTTTTCCTGCCATCGTCTGCGCTTCAAGTATATTCCGAATGAGTACTTATTAGTTTACTTAAAATAATCCGCAAAGATTGGTGTGCTCTAAATGTATTGAAAAAACATTAAAACGTTTAATGTAAAGTTCAAAGCGAAGCCGAAGCATATGCCCAATGAAAAATCTAAAGATAAGTCTGTAAAAAACATCGAAGAAATGGAACCGGCAAGCCAGGACGAAACTGAGACATTACGTTTAATGCACGGTGAATCTTATTCTTTGAATTTTCAGGAAGAAATTTGGATAAAATTCATTCAATGCGGCCAGTGGGATCGTGAAAAATGCATCGATACCCCAGTGAACACTGTTATATAACTGTTGGGTAAATGTTGCGATTTCGAAACTAACATGTTATGTAGCATAAAAGTAACATGGAAGTTAGATCTTAGTTATTATTTCCCACTCGCTAAGGTAACATGTTATGTAACATGTTATATTAATGTTATATCAATGTTATAATTTCAGTTACCTTAAAATAATATTAACTTTTCATACATTTAATAAAAAATATCACGCAATTTTATCCAAAATTATATAATTTTGTATTTTTATTTATGTTTTGGTACTTGACGATAGTTAGATATTAAATGACAAATCAGACTTTCAATGAAATTATGTAATGATAAACTATCTGGTTTTACTTAAAGACAATTAGGATTTCATTCGACTAGCAAACAATGACTGATAATGTATATGCGCGTATGAATTAAAGTCACATTTTTTCATACGAGTAGTAAACAAATTATGATATATATTAATCTTATGACATTTGACGATGAATTATGACAATGACGATGCCGATGATGTCATCAAATAAATGACAGTAGCACCAATGTAGTTCTGTTTTGTTACAAATATATGCTGCATATACACAGTAATATTAGGACAGTAACATAATGTAAGATGAGAGTAACAAAGTTACGCTACATTTATATAGATATGATAGTAACACATGTTATGTAACCCGTTAGCTCCATGTTACATAACTGTTACGTTACTGCATCGTAACAAATGTCATGTAACTAGTTAGCTCTATGTAATGTAACTGTTAGGTTATTACATTGTAACAAACGTTATGTTATTTGTGAGTTTTAAGTTACGTAACTGTTAGGTTTGGCGTTCAATGGGTACAGACCAGTTGCCATCTTTCTTGTGCATTTTTTGTGATTTACGAGGTCTTGTAAGAATTTCTGATTAGCACTTATTTAACACTTCCGACACATTTTTGATTTTAGCATGTACTAATCAAAGTAAGAACATTTTATTTTCTTTAAGCAAGTCATAAAGTCGTAAGAAAGAGTTAAGGTGAAGTGAAACAAGTCGAGGAACTTGATCAACGTCGATAAAGAAGATTTTTCTAAATGCCTACGTTGCCGACGTGCGTTTTTATATTGACAGCTGTGGCGAATTACATTGAATATTGTACTAAATGGCATACTACACCTGTCGTTTTCGTATAATAATTATACAGAAATCGAAGTAAAACTCCAGAAATCCTCTGGATTCATGCCTTCTGGGGCCCTAATTGACTGCGGAGGGACCCTCTGCGCCATCTGTGATTTCCAGGTCAATTAAATTTTCACTCTGAGACCTCGTATTACCATCGTTTTTGCAAAGAAGCGCATACAACACTTTTTTTGCCTTTATCCCGTTCAAATGCGAGTGTATCGATTACCAGAGTGTTCTAAATTGTCGTAAAATTGTCTTGACCCTTTCGATTCTCATATTAGAGCCTTCGATAACTGTATATCCGTTGAAATATGAGGGCTCGACGCCATTTTGGTTCTGGTCTGGGAAGAGTTAAAAAATTTTGTTAAAAAATCCAAATTTTCAATGTGTCAGGACAATTCTTAGATGATCAGGAGTGACGTGTCAAAGTTTCGGACAGTTTGGTCTAATATCCTTAAAAAAAAGTGTTGTATTCGAATCGACTGGTTTGAAGGATGTTTCACTTCACCTTAAAGCATCGCAAAGATTGATTATAAACTCTAAAATGGTTGTTGCGTATTTATAAATGTATATTTTGTTACTGTTAAGAAAGAAAACAATAGTTTTAAACATGCAACATATTATTTTCAATTGCGTGCAAATTTTTTGCGGATCTATATGCCGTGTCAATATACCCTGACAAATTTGCCCCGGGTACAGGGCAAATTGACTAATCGCGCCGACGTGCATAAGTAACTTTTTCTTTAATTATTTTTAAAAGATTAAAGAATCTGGGAGTGCAATTATTGTACCTGAATGCATGCCCTACATTTCGATGTATAATATGTTGGAAAATTCGCATCATCTTCCTCACAATTACTGAAGTATTACCGAGACAGTAGGTCGATTTGCCCCGGTTTCCCCTATATATCAAAATAAATAAGCGCAATTCTATATTGCAAAAATGTTAGATCTTTTTCACCCTCTCTATTCAATATCTCCACATATCAACTCCGATATTCTGCCTCATAACCTCAAGAAATACTAATTCATTCGGAGTATAATTGCTTCATTAGAAACCTTGATTCTTTTTTGTTATTTCACCCCAAATTGTTGTATTAGTCTCGGTTTATTTGTAACGCAATTTTAAGATTGAGGTCGAGGATTTCAATGTTTATGCTAATTTTGCTGCTCAATAGACATTTTCTGCTGAATAAAGTTAAGCAACAACGGTGAAAACTAACAAAAAATCTAGGTAACGAAAAAAAAAAACGAAAACTTTACCACACACCAGTCTCGGAAGAACGATAAACGACATCCGAGGAAACGAGACAACGATCACTCAAAGAGCCCTTCCGACTAACGCATAGGTTCAAAGTTCGCAAGTTAAAAGAAGAAATGAGATATTGGTCGTGAAAGAAATGATCGAGCTCGATGGAGAGTGTTGAAAACGCGTACAGGTAACGGTACGACCAATGCATAAACGCACGCTAAGCCAAGATGTATCCGACGTGCGTTTGACGCACGTCCATCGCAGGATCTACCTCCTTTCGTGGTCATAAAGTAGGCAACGTCGGCGTGCATTAATGGCGACTGCCACGGCCGCGCACGATGAATTTGAAATATGACGAACGCACGTGTTCCGCGGGCAAATTTTGTTTATGCCCGCGCCTGGTTCGCCCGCGTCTCTAGGTCCACACAGCGTGGCTCTTTGATGAGGAGAGACGAGGCATGCGAGGTCGGGTTCCACCCCATTGCGGATCCCGAGAAACACGAGCGTCGAGGTGTAAAACACGGGAGCCAAGGCTCTCGCGTAATTTGTATTTGTTTGCGCGTCGGCTACGAGCCTGCGGCTCTATCTAGGGAACGCGTTTGCCTGACGTATGTACACCTGCCCTATGATGGATGTGATTTATATCACCCGACCGTCTCTTCCCTCGGGAATTCCTCCGTCCCGGACGTCCAATTTCAAATTTCGACGAGCCTCGCACTTATCGCGCTTGTCTTACCTGTCAATTCCGGAAATATTAGGTCCTTGAATAAGTTCTCGCTGTTTTCTAACAGATGGCGTTATCAGAACTATGTGCATGTCATTTCAGATGGTAACGCATCCACAACTTCAGTGTGTGTTAGTTCGCTACAGTGTAAACAGAGTTTTTTTACTTGGTTCCAAACATGTCGAAGTTTGTGCCAAATAAAGAGTATTTGCGGGGAATCTTATTGCGCTACTTTATTCAGAAGAAATCTGCAGCTGAAGCACACAGAATTCTTGTTGAAACTTACGGTGAACATGCTTTATCGGAAACGACATGTAGAGACTGGTTTCGACGCTTCAAAAATAATGATTTTGACCTTGGAGATAAAGAACGCACTGGTGCACCGAAAAAGTTTGAAGACGAAGAATTAGAGGAATTACTGAATGAAGACTCATGTCAGACGTTAGCGGAACTTTCAAAATCATTAGGAGTAGATGATACAACGGTTTCGAAACGTTTAAAAACGTTAGGAATGATCCAGAAGCAAGGACATTGGGTGCCATATGAATTGAAGCCGAGAGACATCGAACGGCGTTTTGTCACGTGTGAACTACTGCTTCAAAGGCAGAAAAGAAAAGGTTTGTTGCATCGTATCGTAACTGGCGATGAAAAATGGATACAGTACGATAACCCTAAGCGTAAAAGATCGTGGGGTAAGCCCGGCCATGCATCAACATCGTCCGCAAAGCCAAATATCCATGGAAGCTTCTTCTCTGCATTTGGTGGGATCAACAAGGTGTCATTTATTATGAACTGCTCAAACCGAAAGAAACTATCACAGGAGATCGTTATCGACTGCAATTGATGCGCCCCCAACCTCGACCAGTCGCTTTGCTCAGTACGTTTCCGCACCCTGTGAAAATAGATTTCGAAGCGATGGAGACAGTTCCCTGTCTAGTGCCTGGTTCCACCAACTTCGGCTAAATCATTGATTACCTAACCGAAGGTTAAAGTTAACATCTGAGGTAATCATGGATTGAAAACGTAAACGTTCCACAACATTTATTTAGTGTGATTAACTAATCGTATACACCATTCGAAGTAAGTTGAATTTTCGGTGAACGTGTTCGCGCGATTGGCTGAAACTCTGATCGACTAGAAAACAAGATAGGGTAAGTCCGGGATATATGGACCACCGGTATAGACGGACTAGTCGAATATTTGGCTGGGGTGTCACAGCAGCGCTGCAGTCGTTATCTGAAGTTGTTCTTCTTGAGTAGACGGAACCACACTTAGTTTTGCTTATGAGTTTCATGCGTATTTTAGAAGAAACCTTTGTTTATTTCTTTTGGTGAGTTGAAAAATATTTTATACTGGATTTATTTGATATGTGGTTAAGTTAGTTTAAATGATTTCGACGTAAGATCAATCCTATAACTCAAGTGTATACTTGAGTACAATCTTGACCTAAAATGACGTGCCGGTAGCGTTGTTTGTCTGGACGGGAAACTGGTCCATATATCCCCGACAATTGGGATAGATGGACTGCTTGAAAAAACCTGGGATAGGCGGACCATATCTCCTATTAGGGCTTTACTTTCTATATAAATTGATATATGGATGAATGGATGGATGGATGGATGGATGGATGGATGGATGGATAAATGGAAATGGAATGGAAATGGAAATGGAAAGAAGATGACTGCAGAATGATTAAATGTTTTGAACCATGTGAATATATATCAGACTACCTATATTTTCTAAGTGTATTGACTATCAAATTTACGTATCCTTTTTCAAATAGTTTATAACTCTATACTAATCACTTTTCAAGCAGTTTATAACTTTATATTTTGAAATAAACAATGTTTATACCTTTGATAACATGTATTTCTTGTGTTACACCCTGATTTAGTAACGTATACCAGAGGTCCATCAATCCCTAGGAGGTGGTCCATCTAAACCGAGTACCCCCGGGATAGATGGACTACCGAGTAAAAAAAAAGAAAAACATAACTTCAAGTGTGATTATTGTAACAGATGGAGAAGTGCTTACAATTGTTCAAGGTCATATATACATATTATAAAAAAATATACCAAATACTAGACATTGCGAAGTTTCAGAAAAAATGACTTTAAAAAAACATGATCCAACTATCCCGGACTTACCCTAGATGCGCCCTTGTCGAGATCTGGGGATCGATTTTGTAACTTGAATCGGGTTAAAATGCTAAAAGTGAGCACCTCCTACGAGTTTGTAATATGTATACTTTGGTTCAAAGGACGAAGCAGTTGAATCGTTAAGAAATTGAGAAATGTTTCAGAATAATATTTTATTACTTTGGTTTAATTTTATTTGCTTCTAAATGTTTCTTTGGAAAAAGAATTTTGTCGCTCGCAACAATTCACATTTTGCACCCATTCAACGGCGTATTCCGCGCGGCCATTGACGGCAGCATATCCGCAAGGAAACCAGTCAATGCTCGCCAGTTATCTTTGGTATGAGAGCTCATTTCTGGCACTTTCATCTCACCTGAGATTATTCTTCGATTTTGTATACTTCAGTAAAAATGCGAAATCTTTTTGTACGAACAAAAATTGTGGTGAGTTGCAAGTTTCATATACAATACATTGAAGAGTTGAAAATGAATGTTACAGAGCAACAACAAATATTTATTACTGCTAATGTATCGTGATGCATAATAATATAAAAAAGTATTTGTGTTAATAATAAACATTACTGTTAACCTTACTCATACGAAATTGATTCTAAATTAGACCGAGGTGTTCTCCTCGGTATTCTCATTTTTCCATCCACCTTTTTCCTATTTGTCATCAAGTATCATCAATATGGCTAGGTGAACCATGCTAACTTCTACTAACTTGAGTCTCTTACGTAAGCATATTTTATGTCGCGCTCTTGTCATTGTGTCTTTCTCGCTCTCGCTGAATCTATCGTTCCTCTCTCTCATATCTCGTAATTTCAATACGAAATTTCTTGTCGAGTATTCTCACCTAAAATATCTCATACATTCACCTTGATGATAATTACAAACTTGCGGAAGGTGCTCACCATGGAGACTAGTGACCAAGAGGACGAACTGCATAGGGTCCCTTATGGAAACCCATGTACGCAAAAAAGGATAAAGAAAATTGTTTGAAATTTTCTCTGTAGGTGGCAGCGCTATGGCTAAGGGACCAACATGGAGTACCCAATCTCGTAAATCTCAGGCCACGCGGAAGACTCGTCAAATTGAAAAATTGGAAAACTTGACGTTCTACTACATGAGCCAAAACTTTTTTAATTGCAGTACTTACATATGAGCCGCTCAGTGCACACATTGATTAACTCCATAAAACAAAAAGTTGAGAAATGCGATGAAGTAATGTAGATTCTTTTTTAAAATTCCTATTATAATAAATACAGTTATATATAGTTTTCATCTAACGGTATATAAAATTAATAAGAAAGAATAGCCAAAAAATAATCGTCTGCATTTTATATCGACAAATGTTTTTGCAGGTATTAAATTTCCTCCCCTATTCCTGTATGCCAACCTTTTGTTCCGTTATGCTTTTGTAAATTTTGTGCCCATTTATCAGGATTACGACTTCTTTTCCTCCCAATCGATGTGTTTGTTGGGGAATTTGTACTGTTGCAATCAGATGAATCCGAGAAACACGATAAACGTCTTCGTGCACCAGACTTCCTGCTGATAAATCGTATTGAAGAATCATCCCTGCGTTCCACATCCACATTGTTATTAGTTTCACTCACCTTGATTATAACGGTATAATATTTAGTTCTTTAAAAATAGTCAAGGAGTAATGTTGAAAAGACCAAAAAATATGTAGTCCGTGTAATATTGGTGAAGCATACAGTAACATTCAGCGTGAGAGATCACTGTTATACAAACTACCGTCTGCATTGCGCTTCTTTATATCTGTTTGCTGATGCGATTTTATTACTCATATTGTTGAAAGGGGGAAAGCATCTTCGGCTGTTTAAAAAAAAAAGCGTCGATGTACGGCCGCAACAGATAATCCAATAATACTATACTGCCAGGTATTCGTCTACGATTTACATTAGAGTACGGAGTTAATCAAAATGGCTTCTGAAATAAATTACTTATTATTCGATGCCCAACAAAATTTTACCGTTTAATGGGGTTAATCTCTATTAATCAGGAAAGATATTATAAATATAAAAAGTTATGACTATACCAAGTGCTTTGATACCTAAATTTAAGATTTTTCAAAAAGTGGAGTTAGTCGATGTGTGCACTGAGCGGCTCATATGTCACAAATAAATGCTCATAAAAATATTTTATAGGTAAAATATACATTGAATATTTCATCTCAGTTTATATAGACAATATAACCGTATTGCAATTGTATGTCTTTAAATCCATGCCCGTGCTTTATTCAAGTAGTGGTCCCTAAGCGAACGTGGCTCCGCCAACGAAGAAAGATCCGTATCCGATTTTGAGGAAATTTCTGTAACACTGCGTCCTCCTGGTCTCTAGTTTCCATGGTGCTCACTTTCAGCATTTTTATTACATATACCATACAAATTGTAACCCAAAGATTACAAAATCGAATAAATAAGCTTAGGTGAGATGAAAGTTCGAAAAGTAATCACTTTTACCAAAGATACAAAATCGATATCCTGAAGTCCCCTTACCTTCATGAAAGAACTTATTTGTCAGAACTTATATGACAGACCTCAAGAAGTAAAGTTCTATGGTTGCGAATTAAAATAAAATATTTTCAAGCGTACTTCGATCATTAAAAAATTGTAAATAAAATCAAAAACGTCTTCATTCCTTTCGTCATGAGGTGTTAATACATACTCACAAGGAAACATTCCCAAGTGTCCGCCCCCGATCTTATTGATTTTCATATATGCCGAAGAACATAAATATTTAAGAGATGTGTTTTTTTATATCTGCAATGATCCACATTTAAGGGGTGAAACAACCCTCCCAATATTTGGAGACAATGCGATTTTTATAATAATTTTCGTAGAAGCGGTGGAGGGATTTCGACGAAACTTGGTATAAATGTATTCTGTATAAGAACACAATATTGTCCAACAATGCTACCCCCCCCCCCCCCCCCCCAAGGGGGTGAACTACCCTTCAGGCGACATTTTTTTGTAATATCTATTAAACAAGTACATCTATTTAAGTTCCACTTACGCGACGTGATTGCTCACAAGAAATGAAGAAATACGTGTTTTTTGCTTTTTGCCAATAAACATTTACACATCGGTTGTAAACAATGAATGTAGATGGTATACGGGTATGTTCCGACTAGCTTTATTGGGTTATGTCGTGACCAATTCATTGTACATAAATCTTGTGAACGTGCTAATTCCTCTAAATGTTGTTTTTCATAACATACAATTATTAATAAGTAAATTTAAAAAAAAGTCAGGCTAAAATAGTTTCGCAACAGATCCGATGACGCAGTCATCACCTGTTTCCAACTAGTAATACAATCTCCTTGGTGAGACGGCCAAATTGGATTTTTACTGTTTTTACGATAATAGAGTTAGCGATATTCGTAAATAATTCCACATTATGAAAACCAAGGACATTTTGAGGAATTAGCACATTCACAAGATTTATATACAATGAATTGGTCACGATATAACCCACTAAAGCTACTCGGAATATATCCGTATACCACCTACATTCATTGTTTACAACCGATGTGTTAATGTTTATTGGCAAAAAGCAAAAAACACGAATTTCTTCATTTTTTGTGAGCAATCACATCGCGTAAGTAGAACTTAAATAGAAGTACTTGTTTAATAGATATTACAAAAAATGTCGCCTGAAGGGTAGTTCACCCCCTTGGGGGGGTGTAGCATTGCTGGACAATATTGAGTTTTCACCGTCCTTATAGAGAATACGTTTATACCAAGTTTTGTCGAAATCCCTCCACTGCTCCTACGAAAATTATTATAAAAATCGAATTGTCTCCAAATATTGGGGGGCTTGTTTCACCTCTTAAATGTGGACCATTGCAGATATAAAAAAACACGTGTCTCTTAGATTTTTGTGTTCTTCAGCATATATGAAAATCAATAAGATCGGGGGCGGACACTTGGGAATGTTCCTTGTCAGTCAAATCTCTTCAAAAAACACCTACGGTGTAAAAAAAACTTTGCCAAATACATTTTTATTTTCGGTTTCAATTACAAAAATAGCTCAACAATGGAAATCAATTATCTTTGCCAAATACAATAGTACTTTCATACTATTAAAACTCTAATCAGTTATTTTTCCCAAATGTCA
>NW_019395106.1:15478-17855 GCF_000612105.2 Orussus abietinus | reverse complement strand
CAACTAATTTTTTACCCTAAGAGCAATTACAGAGCACGTGTTATCCACGAAACAAGCGTGCGTTCTTCAGAAATCGTTTATAAAAGTATTCTCAATATTTTCCCACCTGACCCTGTAAAATTATACGACTATATTGTTCTAAATTGTCCAGACTCGGTCCTGAAACTCTTCATTTTTGATTCTAGGCCTTCAAAAGGCTTGAAAATATCGAAAATATGCGACGTTGGTTCTAGTCCATGATAAGTTACTAAATTTTTTTATGAAAAATGAAATTTCGCGAGTTTCAGGACCATCATTAGGGTCTTCGTATTCATGTACTAAAATTTGAAACGATTCGGTTCACCCAGTTCGGAGAAAACTTTTATAAACGATTTGACCCCTCAGAGACGCCTTTCACATCCCCTTAACGATTAAAATTAATAAAAGAATACGATCAGGTACCATTCGATACAATCGAAGGGTAAATTACCTCTTGGGTTCAAAGGAATGTGATTCGTAGAATTTAAGACAGTGGAGTTAGCTGTCCTCGCAACTAGTGCATAGCCGAGTGGTAACGCCGCGCGAGCGAGCAGTATGCAGTGCCAGGTTTTCATACACTATATGTAAGTAATATTTCAATCTCTCATCTTTAAGAACTACAGTTGCAATGAAAAATACAAAGACGGTTACGTTCAGTTTTTATAATAATACAATCTAAATATAAAACAATGTAATCCGTCTACTCGATTCGTCCAGACATGTGATTCACTTTCGATTTTTCCTTAACAGTAATATTTTATAACAATCGTTCTTTGATATCAAGTAGACTGATAATGGAAACCGAACATAACGAATGAAACTGAACAAACCGAAATATTACTTACATATAGTGTTTGAAAACCTGGCACTGCATACTGCTCGCTTGCGCGGCGTTACCACTCGGCTACGCACTAGTTGCGAGGACAGCTAACTCCACTGTCTTATATTCTACGAATCTCATTCGTTTGAATCCAAGGGGTAATTTACCCTTCGAATGTATCGGATGGTACCTGATCGTATTCTTTTATTAATTTTAATCGGTAAAGTCCTTTAAGTCCAAGAAAGTCGTACAAAACTGGTTTTGAAACGAGATTATACATCATTTTATTAAAGGGTTGTTACTACCCTAAGAATTCGTTTTTCGAAAAAAATCAAAATATGCTTTTTTTGTATTGTTCTGGTCTATGAATTAACCAAGTTTCATTTGGATAAAGCAATTACTGCTCGCGTAAGGGGTAAAAGAAGTATTCAAAGGGGTGGCTCACCCCTTAAAAATGAATTTTTTCGACAAATTCCAAATGTATGTTCCATAATTCTTCATTCCCTACATTTTGACGGATGTTTTATGAAAATCGGTCGAGTGCTTCTATATGAAACAGTCAACTCACTCCCTTGCACGGCCAACTTCGAAGCCTGATTTCACCCCCTAAAAGTGTTTATCCGCCGATAACAAAAAAAACACGGGTCCCTTAGATTTTAGTCCTCTATAACATATTTAAAAATGAACAAAATCGGAGGGGGACATCTCAAGTACCTTCCTTGTTAGAAAGGTGGCTGATCAGCCTTGATCTGAAGCTAGTTAGTTTTTGACGAATTGTTCTTTGTAATAGGGGTCGCGGACTAAGGCTTCTCGCGAATCTATGATTCTTCCCGGAGCTGTGCTCTACGGAGGTTAGTTCGACTTATGTTAAATTATCCAGTCGCGGCGATTGACTGGTTTAAGAGTTGCGGAGGTTATGGTAGTCGGAATCTGTGGCAATGGAGAACCGAAGGAACGTCGGTGGGATTTTTGGTGAAAGGATTTGGAGCGATACGGGTAGCGGCTTTGCCAGGCCTACTGGTATTAGGTCCTGAAAATAATAAAATTTAAAGACATCTGTTCGCTAAGAGGTTTCTAACCCTATCTCGGTTCGGCGGCGGCAATATCCGGTTCTCTGTGAGCGGCGATTCACACAAGCGTAGATTCACCGTTCAGTGCCAGAAAATCAAGTCCCGTCTTGCGACGTTCCGCGCTCGCCATCCGCGGTTCCCTCTCCTAAGGGCTACTCTCTTGTATCTTTCACCGCGCATGTTGGAATCGCACCGAAATAATGTTCGCAGTACAGTGGCGCACGTTCCTACTTTGACCCGTTACAACATAAACATCTGAAAACAGCGTCGAACGGGCTTGGAAAATGTTTCACCACCGTTCGGTAAGGACATGTCCTCGTGACGTCCCGACCGTTATAACTCTGTCTCACAAGGAAGGTACCTGAGGTGTCCCCCTCCGATTTTGTTCATTTTTAAATATGTTATAGAGGACTAAAATCTAAGGGACCCGTGTTTTTTTTTATCGGCGGATAAACACTTTTAGGGGGTG
>NW_019395106.1:0-14952 GCF_000612105.2 Orussus abietinus | reverse complement strand
GGGTAAAAGAAGTATTCAAAGGGGTGGCTCACCCCTTAAAATTGAATTTTTTCGAAAAATTCCAAATGCATGTTTCATAATTCTTCATTCCCTACATTTTGACGGTTGTTCCATGAAAATCGATCGAAGTGCTTCTATATGAAACAGCAAACTCACCCCCTTTCACGGCCAACTTTGAAGCCTGATTTCACCCCCTAAAAGTGTTTATCCGCCGATAGAAAAAAACACGGGTCACTTAGATTTTAGTCCTCTATAACATATTTAAAAGTGAACAAAATCGGAGGGGGACACCTCAGGTACCTTCCTTGTCAGTGTAGGGAACTGATCGGACTTAGGTATCGGTAGTTACCTTACATCCTTAAGGAAACTGTGCAGCCGGTAGCGAACCCTGAGATCATTGAGACAACAAGTTTCGAAGTGCTGGCCGAGGCAGCATCTTCGTCAACGGAAAATCCAGTGGCGGAAGACGCCATTTTACAGGACGACCTGGCGGAACTTTTAAACATTCTCCAGGGATCCAGAAATGCGGACGCTTTCTCTTCTCTTTAAATTTAGCCGAAACAGTTATTTTTCGAAAGAGATATTTTAATAAATATAATACTATATATGTGTAACCCATTATTTATTTCCCTCTAAATTAAGAGCGGTTATTAGTTATTAAAAGGGTTAATTATGTTATCCTCGACGGTTGAATGCCGGGGACAAAACCCTGAATTAAGGGACATTATTTTATTAAAAAGGAAAAAAAAATTATTTTGAAAAAGGTTAGGCGCGCAGCGCGGGTAAATTTAAATGCCGCGTACGCGCCTACACGCTTTTTGGTGTCATTTTCTCACACCGGGTCGATAGCCAAAGAGGCAATGGTGTTCGAAAGAGTAATACATTCAATAGTATGTATATAAAAATGATAGAAGGGTAATTGTTAATACGATTAACAAAATATATAACACAAATGTTCACAAGTATGTATTGCAGCATAATGAGACTACGCAAGCGATTGAGTCCGTTAAAATATAATACTTACCTTTGTTAATTTAACAACGGGATCATAGCATAAATGATGAGTGCGATAGTCATTCAAGTTAACATGCCGCAGGAATTGCAAAAGGGCCTACTGAATGTGTATGGTTCGGCATCTCTCCGGATTTAATTATAATAGCTAGTGTTTCAGAAGTTTTGGGTTTTCGATATTATAAAAATTATAAAGAACACTACGCTTCTCGTACAGATTCCTAACTGTACATGTTTTATGTATTTCCGGAAGTGAAACTAATTATGTAAACTCCCAGAGTGGACTAATTATTATTTGCGGACGTACCATTTATTTGCAAGAAATGACGTCATCAGGCACACGCTAAGCGCGTCCTTATCTCTTGGCCATACTGTACCAGTTTTGGCATTTCCTCACTTGTAGACGAATGTGTTAAGCGACGGCGAGATGTATATATGCAGTCAATAATTATTTAAACAAATCGTTCTGACAATTATGTCATACGAGTACTCGTGCGGCTCGCATAAATAATCGTAATCATTTCCCAAGAGCAATATGGCCTTGACATTTTATAATGCGTTAAATGTTTAAATTAATCAATTCTCCCAAGAGTTTAAGGGGGAGGTGGTTCAACGGGACCCATTGTTTATTGAGGCTTCCAAGCGAGTAACCACCGCACACAAAGTGATGGGAAATCGTTTTGATAGACTCCATGTCAGTCAAAAGTCTTATCGAAAGGACCATTAAATAATTATCCTCTCGAGTGGTACACTCAATACGGGAGGAAGAGTATAAGTGAATAGTGTGTTTAAGAGAAAATATCATTGACGGAGACCCGTTAAATCTAACTAATTAAAAGTGTATAATCGACGCAGAAAATCCTGTGTTGGTGAAATAGTGCGTGGGTCACTGATTACTAAACCTGAATTTAAATCGGCCACGAACCTAACCCGTTAGCGTGTATAAACATTATAATCGACAAAAGGCTTGTCTACTTTGAATAAAGATTTGATTATTGTTGTGTGTGAAAACAAAGTTCATTCCTTGCGAGAAAACCCCCCGCAGGACGAAGGAGTCGAGGACACCAGAACTCTTGCTTCGGAACATACGGCGCCAGGGGCCAATCAACCTTGGTGCTTCCTGAGGTCAAGCACCTGGCGATATTTACAATACGGAACGAAATTCGTGCCTGTCTATTCGAGACTCTATTGGCATAAAACAGTTAACTTGAGGTTCGATCTGCCTTACACGGTCAAAGAACCTGCGCTGTGCTCCCGCAATATGACTTTCGGGCGGGCCCGGAAATGACCCGCTGACCTTTCGGCCAAACAGCTATCTTTCTGGCTTTGCCGGCCCATTGCCCGGTCACAACTGAACAGGTCGTTTGTCGCGCAATCGGAAGATAGACTTAAGACAGATCCGCGATCCTAGGACGTAGATTTCTTTCAAGTACTCTGTAGTTTTAAATTCAGACAGTACGAAGAAGATTGTTCCATGCGAATTACGATCTATCGTGTTACTTTCAATCTTCATGTTGTACTCTACCAGATTTTGCCCTGTATTCGGTGTAAATTGTTTCGTTTTTACTTATACTTAATTCAATTCCATTCATTTGAAGACCCTCCATCCAGTCTTTCCTGAAGTAGGACCGCCAGGGGATGAACCAGTTAGGTGTGCAAATCACTTTAAAAGAACAACGGACCCCCGTTAAGGATATCTCAGTCGCTCGAGATATTCTTTTAAATATTCTCTGTGCATCGTTTCCGGCGTCAATCCAAGAAGAGCATACTCGGGATTCAGAACCATCGGTCAAAACTTTAACGATTATTTTCCTTCCCGAATTTCGTCCTGAAAATTCAGAACTGTCGCTGCTGGCTCCGGTTATGTAACAATCCCCATTGACTAAAATTGTAAAGAATCAGGAAAAGTATTAGAATAATTTTAAAATCGGTGAATTCTTGTAAGGAAGATATTTTATACCAGCGTAGTGAACCTAGAAATTGTAACTGTAGTAGTTGGCAAAATAAAAATTGTACTAATAGAATAACCGATTCAGCATATACCGCCCACACGGCACATTCGCATATAATATACATATATTACACATAGATATTTATATGTACTGTAACGTGGTGGATTTTTGACACCCATCCAACTCGTATTTTTTAAAGCAATGTAGGCTCAATGGCAGTCCTTTGGTCAACGCTCGGGTCGGACGGTTACCGACTCGGGGGGAAAATCGCTATACTTGCGTTAACTAATAAATTTGTTCGTGTATTCTTTGCAGATCGAATTCTCTTGTTTATTGGTTAAGTCTTGTTCTGCGTTCCTGAGTTGCGTCGCTTCGAATACACCTTTTCTTGCACCATCATTCTAAATTAAATAATTGCCTCCAATGTCCTGTAATCCAGAGGTTTTACGGAATATTCTGTAGAATATTCGAGAAGATTCTTAGAACGCCTCGAGGCTCTTCGATTCGAGCCGAGATATCAACAATGATGCCCTTCGTAAGGTAACGGGCAATGTCGAAACTCGCCGTTCCTGAAGCTGCCAAGAAACCGACGGCCAACAGCGGACACAAAGCCGAACACCATTAGGGAGAGGTCACGGTCCGTCCATAGAGTCCCCCACCCCGGGGGGGCATTTACAGGCTACTGGTAGCCCTGCCTGTTTGCCCTATGGGCGACCTCACCCAGGCCAGGCTGGGGTCGCCTGTAGGGCAAACAGAGAGACTATCACTGACAAGGGCCGGGCAAGAAGACAGAGGGTTGGCGTATTCCCTGATCATTTATTCCGATTCCCTAGCCATCGTTAAACCGTACAGTTGTTGCGATACCTCTGTTATGTCTGAGTCTTCTTTCACCTCAATGTCAGACGTCTCAGTATCGGTATAAATTTCAGGAGGACAAGTTCGGTAAGAAGTAAGAGACATTTACTTACCGAATTGTCTTCTCTATTTACTGAGTCCTTTCAGATATTCCTTGAACGGAACGACCACAGGTCTTCCTCGTGACACTTGTAATAATCCAACTCGCTGCCACCAAATAATTTTGTCCACTTTTATGCCGCGAAGGGTGAAGGGGGTTTTCTCAATGAATTTATTAACTCCTTGTCGGCATTTGGACTGGTTCTTTATTATGCACAAGACATTCACGATTGGACATACGTTCCGACGGGCTTGGAGTTCCTAATAGGACTGACTGCTGTAAGTTCTTGAAGTTATCCCGTAGAGATGAGGAGTTCTGATTTCGTGGTGCCGGGCTCTACGGTTCTCTCTCATAGTCACCGGACTCCGTTGCCGCGGACGTCGGGATTTCTTCCTACGGCGCATTTCGACGCCATGCAGTTCTCAAACTCTTATGCATGTATTTTTAAGTAACTCTAGACTGACGGCATTACAGTACATTTAACCCTTAGCGCTCCGCAAGTTTCGTAACGTAATGACGAATGTCTCCGTAGCGGAGCCAACGGAGCGCTAAGGGTTAAACCTTGCATTCCCTTTCACACGGCTCTCACTGATAAAGACTGCTTAGAGGCTGAGGCTCTACGCTATAAAAGCCCTAGAAAATCTGAGAATACCGAAAGGAAATCCAGGGTCGGCCGGAAAGGCATGAGTGTAGGGATATTGGAATTGCGGAAGAGAGGTAGTGTCGTAAGTCCGTTTTTAAAAGGTAACGGATAAACTAATGTTTATTAACAAATAAATTTATACAATGTACGTCTTTAGGGAGTTCCCGTCTTTTCTGGCTTATGCCCGTCGTAATTGTCGTCGTCGTCGTTGGGTTGGAACTGCCGTCCCTGCTCGCTTCGGGACGGCTTTAGAGCTCCATGTCCCTTTTGTTTCGGGACACGTGGATTGCACGTTTCCCGACGTAGCCTTCGAAGGAAATCTTCGGTTGTTTCAGTTCCTTCGAAATCTCCGAAGGAACTTTCCCTTTTATTGTTTTATGGTTTGCCAGGCGCATCCTGGCAGACCCCTTCAAAGCTTTCCTTAAAACTACCTAAAAATAACTTAGGGCTACTTTCCGTTACTACATGAGTAAGACACTTCCGCGCGACCGTCCGAGTGCGGGACATGGCGAACCCGACCAAGGGAGGGGACAGGTACGTGAGAAAAGTTACAATGTACACAATGGCTTCGTGACTACAAGTTCTCGTACACCCTGTATACGCATGATTTTGTACCAAAATGTCCGATCGTAAAAATGCAAGTACAAACGAAAAGCCGTAGAACATCATTTTTGTCGTACCCCTCAAGAGGAAAAGTGGAAGGCGATATGAACGATGGTGCACGTTATCATATGACCCGATAAATCAGATTCATTACAATTTTTAGAAGTAAATTCAAATTTTAGCATTTGATCCTCCCTAATTCGGTATACCATTTGTATTAAAAATAACTTACTTATATAAATTAACTGAACTGTTAAATTATTGTGTTAGTATAACTTGCAATGGGAAATAGGTCGACTTGTACCCACGTTCTGCAAACTGAGACATCGTGTGGTCTCTGCGGAAATTCCAACTTCAAACCGAGACGGTGTTAATTCAGACTAGCGATAGAAGCAACCCGCTTGAATTCGTTTAAGGGCGCTAGGGATGTTTCTACATGCCGCGGGCCTTCCAAACATCCCGCCTACGAATCCAGCCTCGGCGGGAGAAAAACACGGGAAGGATCCGATTGCCGGGATCTCAGCCCCGCAAGAAACCACGCAAACTTGCGACACTAGAGTCGGGGAATTCACGAGAGAGACGAGGAGCAGTTACAAAAGTTTCGGATTGGAATGCGGGAATAAATCAAAATATCAACGTTCGATAACAACTGATTGTCGGATGCTCTTTATTACAACAGAAATACTTTGGGACACCGCCGGCACGGTTCTGAGGGTTCACTAACCAATATAAATATATGGAGCCCTCTATAACATCCTCTCGGCAATACGGCAAGGAAAACTGAGTACATTGTCCGATCTGACGCCGTCCGCACCCCGAAAAAAGATATGTTGACCTCATTTAGCCTGACGAATTGATAAACTAATCACCAGTATTTACCCACGAGAAGAGCCCCGTTTACGCAAAGACGCTCCAACGGAAATTAATCACGCCATTATACTACACGAGAGACACAACAGATGAACTCTATAACGACGATATGTGAGTCGCGTGTCGAGGAATTAAATATAAGAAGGCCGGAAAATCTTGCAATTGAGCAGCAGCAAACTTCATCCCTTGATGGGTTGGAACACCCCTCCTACCCACTCGGACACTAATGTGAAGGTTGACTCAGCAATCCGGGACAATGGCAGCAGTCTTCTATCTCGGTACCTGGGAGCCGTAAAGCTCTCGGCACCTGAGATCGTGAGTTGCGGCGACGCCCGAGGTCTTCTCGTCAATGAGGAGTCAATCCTAGGGTATTCCACCGAAACACGGAAGGGTCTTCCGATCCCTCGTCGAACCTATCCCTGCTCTTATTTTAGGTGCCGTGGGTAATTTAGGAGACCGTCTAATTAGCGGTACCTTCACTAAACAATCCTGTCAAAATCCAATCGATAGATGGATACCGATACTGATATGTTCTTCGATCCGATAACTTAATGAGGACCTAATAGACCATCTTAAATAAGTACTGAAATAAATACTGAAATGTTCTTTGATCCGATAACATAATGAGAACCTAAAAGATCATCTTAAAACAACAATTATGTTGGACCCATAATGACACTAAACGAAACGCGATTTACAACTATACAAATGGACGGAAACTTAATTACCACGTTATAACCTTAAGGGGAAAAAACGTAAGTTTTGACTTGTAAATAATTTTACTACCATTTAAAACTGTGTATCGTAAACATAATTAAGCGGAATTTGTAAATTCAGAAAGAGCTTTGAAAATCTTGAAGGTGCATTTTTATTAGAAAATCGTTTTGACTTTTTACAATTTTGAAAGAGAAGTTTGGCCGCGCATGTGCCCGGTTACGAATAATTGGGAGACGAGTATGATAAACAATTTGGGCGAGCGTATGCCTAGTTACAGATATTAAAAGTGGAATGTGATAATCTCGACATTTGTTGTTTGAAAGATCTTTCTTTATTGCAGGACGCGATTGAGCGTTAGCTAGTCAGACAAACTGTCTGTCGAACTGTTCGTCGCGTCCTGTACAAAGGTAGTTCTTTTAGAAAACTGTAAAGTTTGACAGAAAATATGTCGGAGTACGTTGTTTTGCGAATGCCTTTTAGGAATTATTCCAGGACAGAAAGTTTGAGAAAGCGGAGGTTGAGAGAATAGTTTGTTCTAAAAAAAAAGTTGTCATGTCCGTTTTCCGGGTGTCAATTGTGAAGTCCCGATGAAAGAAAAAAATAACGAAGTACTGGTTTAATTCATTCTTTAATCTTAATATTGGATTATTGAATTATTAGAAAATTTAATTTCAGCAAAGTACGAATTTCATCGTAGGAGCACTAATACGTTAAAATGGTTTATTATGAAGTGAAACTTCTTTTGGCAGGGGATAAACCTAATTTGCGACACAAAAAAGCGTCACGATGAAGAATACGAGTGGGATAAGTATGAAATGTGATGGGTTTTCGTGTCGTAGTTGTATATTACATTGCACTCTCCCAAATCTTACTAATGAGGAAGCGTAAGCATACTACGTGATGCGTTTTCGAGTCCTACCTAGCGGTTATTTTCATACAATATATTGCTGTTGTAGTACCCTCACTCCTCCCTGCTGAGACTGGGGAATAAGGCAAGCCTTGTAATGCCATTTCGAGTTACTAGCAGTTGCGTCAGCTACCTTACCTCTACTTCCTGTGTGGGGCGATCCCACTCTTTCTTGCCGGGCAAACGAGGGGAGTAAGGCCTGCGTGTGACGGTATTTCGTGTCGTTGGCAGCTGCGTTTTGTGTATTATTACTAAAGTACATCATCGCCCCACTCTTCCTAAACTTATGGAATAAGGTAAGCGTATAACGCCGTTTCGTGTCGCAGCAGTAGCATCTTTTTTTACCAACGAGAAAAATATTGTCGAAAAGTCTTCTGAAAGTGAATAGCAAGTAGAATATTAACAAATTGATAATTTAAATTTTTTTAAACTGGCTATGGCGAAAACGACAGCGAAACGAGCAAAAGTGTATCGTGAACAAAAAGTGAAAATTAAACCTCCGAAATAGCCAGCGAAGACTAATCGCCAACGATGTCGCAAATACAGAGCACGACAAAAAGCGTTCTACTTATTTAATGCTACCTTCTCTTAACCTTACCCTCATCCAAGGAAGTTTCACTTCTACTGCGCATGGCGACCACGCACACTGTTCTTTTAATATCTTCTGAGTTTAATTAGATTCTACAATAAGACGCGTGGTCGAATATATAAGGGCAAAGTAGTATGATCTTTCTTTATAAATTAAACATAATAATTTTAAATCATTAAAAACATGTAATAGTCTAATGTTTAACGTACGAAAAAGCAATACATCATTAGTTTTACTATTATTATTTACTTTTAATAATATAATTAAAGTGCTGTTGGCGGCGTTCGGGTGCGCCGGGGCGGCGGCGTCGGCGTTTGGTGGTACAACCGACGCCATGGCGTGCGATTCGAGTATAGGTTATTATCGAGATAAATGTTTATTTCGCCGACCTCTGAACGGGTACTTCGCTCCTTAACGAAATTTTAGAACATTGTTTAGTTATAATTTTTTTTTTTAAGTCAAAAATTAAATGCAGTATGTGTCAATATGTAATTCATAAAATATATTTCAGGACGGGAATTTTTTGTTGGACTGTCTCAATTCACAAATGAAGCAGGAGCTCGAGCTGTTGCATCTGCATTTCCTGAATATCCTTGTGTGCCCATTAAGGTTGGTCGAATGATTATTCGTATTTTAAAAGTATTTATAGTTGCTTGAAAGCGCTTGTTTCTTGAACAATTGTGACAGATGTAGTACATTTTAACATTATCCTTATGTTTATCGTATGAAAGGAACGTTTAAGAAAACATTTCAAGTTGAAACTTCTTTAGTCACGGCACGGTAATTTCTGTTGACCCTTAAGGTTATGCCTCACATGCAATTCGTCACGGAAACGAACACTGTCAATGGTGGCTTACTCAGCTATCCGCATTCCTCAACCGAGCTAGAAATTAGGGGGAGGAGGTAGTGCGTAGTAGAATAAGGTTCGTCCGTGGCAAGTTTCGTGTCATATTAATATTCCAAATATTTGAATGATAAATTTAATCTAACAATTAATAATGGTCCAGCTGTGTATCAATTAGAAAATCAGGAACAAAAATTAATACAGCATTTGCAAGTTAGATTACAGTCAAGAATGTTTGTTTTACATATTAGTTACCTTAAGCCTATAATATCATTTTTAGATTGGGAAGGAAAAGGCACGTTTTAATAAAGCAATATTGGCCATGTGAAACCAGTCATTTGACTGGTATGGTAGTTCTAGTGTTAAGGACCATACACTTTTTGTATATTTTGAATTTGAATTATAATGTTAATGATTACATTACTGAATGTCTCAAGCTTTAATAAACAAACGCCCATAACGTAATACTGCATGAAAAATGACTCAATTAATGTGAAATTCAAATTTATTTTATCAGTGGATTTCTCTCAGGATTGGAATAGAACTGTGGCTATACACTCGTATTGCATCTTGACAAATTTGTTACGTGCAAGCTTACGACCATTGAAAGTGTTGATATTTAAAAAAATATATGATCGATTACTTTTGTTTGACATGTTTAAAAGATATTGTAACGAGAACATTCGAAATCGTTCGAGAAACGTTTCGACCATTATAGAGATGTCTCGATTGTTATGTTTCGAGGATCGATGGCGTCAACGGTTCGTCTTCTCTGCGTCCCTCTCCTTCCGAATGTCAAGAACCTCCGGCATAATTTGAGGGTACAGGTTGCGACATACGTTCCGTCGGTCGGATCCATAAATTCACAAGAAGGGCACCGTCTGAAGTACTCGGCCCTTGGATCACCCAGGGATCCTAAACCCTACCCTCGTCCTGGCTCAAGCTCACCTTTGAGCACTAATATTTAAAACCGGTTGGACGCCAAATCTTAAAGTCCTTTCGACCTCCCTCCTCTAAGGGCCTCAGATCTCCCTGCGAGAGTAGTCCCAGAAGGTAAAGGGATATCCCTGGCTTCCCCGAGACCCGTCCTCTGATAAGCTTCGCGAAAACTCCGTAGCTCCCAAAGAGCCCCGTGGGCTTGGACGAAGGGCCGGCGAGCCCTAAGATCGCCACCGTGATGACCGCGAGAGTGGGGCGGGGTAAGGGTACTTAACTCGACAATCTTATTATTTTGGAAGCAATCCGGTAGATAAGGGAAAGGATTGCCTCTATCCCTAAAATAAATTTAAACTCAAATGAAGGATTTAACAACGGTCGTGGTTTATTCACCCGAAGTTTTCCTCGAATCACAAAGGGTGTAACAAAAGAAATTTATTTTGACAAGTAGCCAGACGGCTGACACCCGACATTAATTCGAAAAGGGAAAAGTTGATAAGGGTCGTTCAACCAATTAGTTTAAAGAAAGACATTAACAAATCGCCGCGAGGCGAAAACCCGACATTATTTCGGAAACGTAAGAGCTCAACGTAATCGTGCTAATAAGAAACACAATAACAATTGAAAGATAATATAGAGAGAGAACAGTAAATTACAAAATTAAGGGATAAAAGGGATAAGGAACACTCGCCACTAAAAGTAAAAAGGAACGCAAAAATTGTCACGCCGCCTGGAGCACAAAGAAAATTAGCTGCAAGACTTTGCCGCAAGGAAACTAAAATTTAATTATATTGCATGCGCGGTTTATTTGAAAGTCTTGAAATCGCGTTCAAGACGGTATATTTCGCGGAAAACTATTTCTCCAAATCGGTAGGACGGTCGCGGAACGCGTGAGGAATTTGAGTTAAATATAACGTACCGAGGACGTTAAATAAAAACACTAGAGAACTTAAAGGAGATGGTCCGCGTGAGGAACTTACAAGGAAGGTACTTGAGGTGTCCCCCTCCGATTTTGTTCATTTTTAAATATGTTATAGAGGACTAAAATCTAAGGGACCCGTGTTTTTTTTTATCGGCGGATAATCACTTTTAGTTGGTGAAATCAGGCTTCAAAGTTGGCCGTGCAAGGGGGTGAGTTGACTGTTTCATATAGAAGCACTCTACCGATTTTCATGAAACAACCGTCAAAATGTAGGGAATGAAGAATCATGAAACATGCATTTGGAATTTTTCGAAAAAATTCATTTTTAAGGAGTGAGCCACCCCTTTGAATACTTCTTTTACCCCTTACGCGAGCAGTAATTGCTCTATCCAAATGAAACTTGGTTAATTCATAGACCAGAACAATACAAAAAAAGCATATTTTGTTTTTTTTTTCGAAAAACGAATTTTAAGGGTTGTAACAACCCTTTAATAAAATGATGTATAATCTTGTTTTAAAACCAGCTTTGTATGACTTTCTTGGTCTTAAAGGACTTTAACGATTAAAATTAATAAAAGAATACGATCAGGTACCATCCGATACATTCGAAGGGTCAATTTCCTCTTGGGTTCAAAGGAATGTGATTCGTAGAATATAAGACAGTGGAGTTAGCTGTCCTCGCAACTAGTGCACAGTCGAGTGGTAACGCCGCGCGAGCGAGCAGTATGCAGTGCCAGGTTTTCAACCACTATATGTAAGTAATATTGCAATCTCTCATCTTTAAGAACTACAGTTGCAATGAAAAATACAAACACGGTTACGTTCAGTTTTTATAATAATACAATCTAAATATAAAACAGTGTAATCCGTCTACACTATTCGTCCAGACATGTGATTCACTTTCGATTTTTCCTTCACAGTAATATTTGATAACAATCGTTCTTTGATATCAGGTAGACTGATAATGGAAACCGAACATAACGAACGAAACTTAATAAACCGAAATATTACTTACATATAGTGTTTGAAAACCTGGCACTGCATACTGCTCGCTCGCGCGGCGTTACCACTCGGCTACGCACTAGTTGCGAAGACAGCTAACGCCACTGTCTTATATTCTACGAATCACATTCCTTTGAATCTAAGGGGTAATTTACCCTTCGAATGTATCGGATGGTACTTGATCGTATTCATTTATTAATTTTAATCATTAAAGTCCTTTAAGTCCAAGAAAGTCGTACAAAGCTGGTTTTAAAACGAGATTATACATCATTTTATTAAAGGGTTGTTACAACCCTTAGAATTCGTTTTTCGAAAAAAACCAAAATATGCTTTTTTGTATTGTTCTGGTCTATGAATTAACCAAGTTTCATTTGGATAGAGCAATTACTGCTCGCGTAAGGGGTAAAAGAAGTATACAAAGGGGTGGCTCACCCCTTAAAAATGAATTTTTTCGAAAAATTCCAAATGTATGTTTCATAATTCTTCATTTCCTACATTTTGACGGTTGTTCCATGAAAATCGGTCGAGTGCTTCTATATGAAACAGCAAACTCACCCCCTTGTACGGCCAACTTTGAAGCCTGATTTCACCCCCTAAAAGTGATTATCCACCGATAAAAAAAAAACATGGGTCCCTTAGATTTTAGTCCTCTATAACATATTTAAAAATGAGCAAAATCGGAGGGGGACACCTCAGGTACCTTCCTTGTTAGAAGAGATTCAAGCAACGAGATTTCAATTGGGCCCTCCGTAGGGACGTAGACGAAGAAAATACGTGATTTGACGCCTTTCTACTGAAATATAGATTAGACAAGGAACGAAGGAATTTATGCGAAAATAATCGCGAACCGAACTTGTTCTAAGTTGGACACAAAAGGAATTTAAAACTAACGATTACACAAAGAAAATCGCTTGAATAATCTCGCGTGAGGGAGAAACTTTAAATGATACGAGAAAAGCTTGGTCCCCAGGTTTTGGCGAAGGGAATCGAATCTGCAATAAACGCGAGAAGATATCGTAATTAAACCGTAATGAAGACGGTATCGAACTTCAGGGTACGCGAGACAATAATCAACTTAACCCTTTCGGCACGAGCGCCGGATATATCCGGCAGCCATCTGATGACCTGTGTGTACGAGTGCCGGATACATCCGGTATTCAATCTAATGATCTGTGCGTACAAGCATCGGATATATCCGGCATCCATGTGATAGCCTGTATGCACGCACTGTGTACATTTTCGGAGCGGCGCTCGTACTGCGGGAGTGTCTCGGCGGACAGAGCGCTCGTACCGAAAGGGTTAACTGCCCGAATTCCTCCAAAAATTCACTAATGGTCCGACAGATGGGAGTTACTCTTCCCTTAAACGTGCTCGACTCAGACCGGTAGATCAGACCCTAACATAAGAAATATTACACGGCGACCAGTCGGCCTCAAATATAAAACCTAAACAATCCCTATAATAACTACAAATATAACAATAAGTAACAAAGGGTTATGACCTGGAGTACCCTGAGGGTGGCCAACCGATACTGGAAAAGAATAGTAACTAATTCGGTACTTACGGTTCCCGTTACGCCCCTACTTTTGACGGCAAACTTCTGCCACGTTACAATTTATAATATATTGCTTGTATGCAATGTGATCCGTTTTCATTTTCTGATGCCACAAAAAATTTGGCTGAGTATGATTCACTACACCTGTTCTGGGCTCGGGCCACTTTTCAAAACCTTACTCAAAAATTTGGACGTCAGGCAGCCCTGGGTACCAGAGTAATAGTTCGACTTGAGCCCTGATGAACAGGGGGCCGGTTGGTTCAAAAAAATATCCTGTGGAATATGGAAAGAGCGGTTTCGACCTAATTTAACGGTAATTTGGAGTTTATTCGTGGGCGGTCGCGCCTGCAATCACGAGGAGAAAACATCAATTGACACCAGATGGTAAAGATTGACTACAGATGCCACTTAAATGGTCTAACCGCGAACATCGAGTCGGTACAACCGAAAAATGACGCAAATGGACTCAGAGAATTTACTTTGGACAGGTTGAACGTACTCAAAGTAGCCTTAAGGGGGGATTTTCTTTTCTTTCGCGAAAAAAATCGATTTTTCAATGATCGATGTTTCTTATTCTTCAAGTTGTTAAGAATATGTATGCCAAATTTAGAATCAAAATTCTCAAAAATGGCCAAGTTATAAGCGATTTTATACCTGCTTGCTGACTTGCGGTGGCCGCGCGGCAACTGTGGAGCGGTCGGAGCGCCTGGCAACAGACACGTTTTTCCCGAAACAGCTTTTTTGCAACTAGTGTGTACGATATCTAAAGAAATTATTGAACCGATCGTTTTCAAATGAGGACAGCATGCTTAGTCAACATCCTTTTATCATTTGATGAACCAAAAAGCTGTACGTTGAATATTTTTTTCTTTATAGCAAAGAGATCGGCCAATTTTGTTGGATCAATCGATAGTTCGAGTTAACACATCGCCGGATCCTCAATTTTTCTTTTCAATTTTTGTTCTCTTCAACAAACGATAGCTGCATGTGTGTGAAGTAAAAAATATTATTGGGTTTTTGTGTAAGATCAATGAGAAGACTGGAATCGTGCACACCATCGACTGGGAATCATCGCGCGTCAAGAGGGATGGGGGGCGTATTTTTGGGGGGAATCAATTGATTTTTTTTATGCATATTGCAACGGGTCAAGCGGCCAACATGAACCACTGTACGTTAGGACCATTAATTGGGCGCTATTCGAGTATGCGCAGTTAGATTTGCAAGTAAGTAGGGAGGCCCAGGAAGAGGGGATCACGGCCCGCGAGCGCGAAGCACCGCGGACGGAGCGCTCTCTTGGATCAGAACCTCGAAACCGATTGCATCGGGAAAATTCAATCCCCCAAATTGTGGGACTAACAAGGGAACATTCCCAAGTGTCCGCCTCCGATCTTATTGAGTTTCATATATGTTGAAGAACACAAAAATCTAAGAGACACGTGTTTTTTT
>NW_019395105.1:8835-20426 GCF_000612105.2 Orussus abietinus | reverse complement strand
TGAAGAATAATTATTTAGCTTAGATTAAGTCGAATAAATTGGATGCAACGTTTCTTCGGGATTATGGGGATTTATTTGAGCCGAATAATTATTCTTTGTATTAAACACATATTTATTTGGTACTATTCGAAGAAATATATCTTTTATTAATACAACACAAAGTGGTGTTTATTAATTTGAAAAAAATGTTCAGTTAAACAGAGAATGATTTCTTTGAATGGTACCAAAGAAATGTTATTGTTAATTTGAAAAATAATTATTCAACTTAAATTAAGTCGAATAAATTGGATGCGACGTTTCTTCGGGATTATGGCGATTTATTGGAGCCGAATAATTATTCTTTGGATTAAAAACATATTTATTTGGTACTATTGTTACATATAACATGAACATTGTTTAAACGAACATTTTATGTGATGAGATGAAACGTGCACTTTAGTGTAACGTTTCAACGTTATTTCAACGTATAGTAAACGATTATCTTACGTATAGACTACGTTTACCTTTAACGTTTCATGTACGCTTCATATACATAAACATAGTTTGTACGTAAGATAATCGTTCATAATCGTTAACTATACGTTGAAATAACGTTGAAACGTTACACTGAAGTACACGTTTCATCTCATCACATCACCTTAACGTTTCATGTACGTTTCATATACGTTTCATGTACGTTTCATGTACACACCCTACCCTTCATCCACTAATTTTACGGGTATAAAACGTGAACTCCACTATTTTGTGTTTATGGGGTCCTGCTTTTGGAAAATCAGGAAATCACTTATTAATTTATTTTGAAACATCATCAAAAAGGATAAACTTACCATTCGAGGGTGTCCATAACCTCCATTTCCAAAAATTCCGCCTCGTCCATGTTTTACGAGCATGCCGTTCGCTTCGAAACATTCAAAGTGCACAGTTTCCTCGAAATGTACACCGAATCAGAAACTTTGCACTTCAAAGACATCGGTACGATTGGCAATCTCTAAGTTTATCAAGTTTTCAATAAAGTTTGCCTTTAGAAGTAGTTCATCGAGTCCCTTTTCAAAGACTTTCACAGGATTTCGAGAAATTTTCAGCCGAGCCTCGTTGACATTTTTTTTCCTCCGAATTTCCTCGCCCACCCTTAGCCTTCTATTAATTAATATTTACTATTTATAATCATTGGTAAACACGGGAATTTTCATAATTAAAAATATACCCACGCAGCACTCACAAAAAAATATTTAGATGATGGACATTGGAGAAAGACGAGTTCATTTTAATCTGAATATTTCGGAATCTTGAAATCTTAGTTATTCTGCTTTTTTTCCAAATTATTTTAGATTATGCAAAAATGTTATTTAATGCCACTTTATCAATCGGGAATTCCCTAGTAGCCCAAAATGAAGTGTCGGATCATAATCGTAAATTAAGAAATGTACTTTCAATATACGTTTATGAATTACTAAAACTATATATGTCATTGAGATTTTCAACAAATTTTGTCAGATATCTTCAAATGAAATGTACGAGACATCTTAAAGAATCTGTTAAATTAACTAAGTTAAAATTACAAACAAATATTTATAAACTATTCTGTACTACTAGGGTTAATTCGAGTCATTTTGAAGTACGCGAAATTGAATTACAAGATCCACTCGCGATTTAAAAAAATATTTATAAATTATTCTGTATTAAAAGTGTTGATTCGAGTCATTTTGAAGTACGCGAAATTGAAATACAAGATCCACTCGCGATGTAAAAAAATATTTATAAATTATTCTGTACTACTAGTGTTGATTCGAGTCCTTTTGAAGTACATGTAACTGAAGTACAGGATGTACTCGCCATTTCAAAGAATCGCTTCCGATTTCATGCCTTTGTCAATTCGAGAAAATCCGATCATTCGAGGCGCACTTGTCGATCGTTTGCGGCTGTCTCATTTTTCAAAAAATATGCTCGATTTATTTCCTGTATGTCGAGTCTCCATATAAAAACGATTTACCCCTAGTAGCATAGAATAATTTCTAAATATTTGTTTGTAATCTTTGCTAAATATCTCAAGCGACAGATTTTTCAAGATTTCCTGCAGATTTCATTGGAAGATATTTGAAATATTTCTTGAAAATCTCAATGACATATTTAGTTTCAATAATTAATATACATATATAGGAATTATATTTTTTAATTTATGAATATATAATAAAAACACATTTCTTTTACTTCACGACTATTATCGAACATTTCATTTGGTACAAAAAAACACGAGAAATTTTTCTAATATTTTCGTTCCGCTACTTCATTATGGGAGCAAAACGTGTGATTTTGATTTTAAATATTTTTAAAACGTTTATAATGTATTCGGCAGATAATATTTAAAAAATACTTGTATTAAAATGAAACGAAATGTTTTGCATATCTGGTAGAAAAATATTATGAAAACACATGGAGGTAATATTATATAAATATTATAGAGATAATATTCTAAAGTAAACGTTTGGCAAATATTTCAAATGTCTGCTAAATATTTACACAATGTAGGATATTCGTTAACTATATACAAAATATAGGACGAATATTTTGTAGGGGTAGAATCGAACTGCAAATGATTCCCCATTTGGAGTTCCTTGTTTACGGAAACGCCGCATGTAAAGGATCAATTTACAGTGTAATTAATTGATGGATTCGAATGAGCGGATTAACAAGCAAGCCGAGAGAAACAACTGATAAACCGCTTTGCCTGCTTAATTGAACAAAACTAGAGTTCAATTAAAGTTCCTAATCGATTGATTGAGCGGATAGAAAAAAGGGAAAAGTGTAGCTATATTGTATCTGACGACATATTTATTAATTTATTTATGCCGTTTAAGCGATGCGAAATTTATCTCCATTTTTTTACGGAGGCATTGGTTTCCATCAAGAATTTTAACCGCGGAAATAATTGTCCTTAACTTTGAGAAGCTAACCTCCGGTTAAATTCAAGATAAAGGAAAGTCCTGTACCTGTCTTTTTTTATTTCATGACCCCTTAGGAAATGACGGTAATTTTCTATAGAAGAGCCACCGCGGAAAGTTGGAAAACAATTGCACTCGGCTCCATAAACAATTTTCTGCTTCGTCAAACGGAATAATTAGTTTCACATTGAAGAGACGATCGTGAATGTTTAAACAATCCTCGATAACGCCCAAGGGTAAATTAACTATGTTTTTACAATCAGCATAGAGGTCATCAGAGGTAACGAGGGAACATTAATTTCGATTAATTCACATTAATAGTTCTTTTTTTTCCCAATTACTTCATTACGGGGACGAATTGCCGTAACATCGTCGAAATTTATTGAAACAACATTACTGCGATCCCAAACATTAAAGTTTGCATTACAATAATATACATTTATAATATCGTAAATTGTGTAACGTTAATTTTACAGTTTTTACAGCCGTTTCTTTTTCATCTAATTTCTCTTCTAATTAACGAGTAAAAACGCTTTATTTTAAATTAACGCGGAAAACAGTTTCAGCCTTTTCGCGATTTATTTCACTTTAATTGTTTCAACAACGTCCTTTATACATCTAACCTTAAAAAAATAATTTTTAACAATTTAGTTTACTTTTATCGCGTTGACATTGTTTTTTATTTTATTTATTTCGAATGATCGAAATTTATTATGAATGATGCTGACATCGTTCTCATTAATTAAATTTCTAAAAATCATATCAGATTCTTTCCGCAATTTAGTTTACTTTTATCGCGTTGACATTTTTTATTTTATTTATTTGGAATAATCGAAATTTTGTTATGAATGATGCTGGCTTCGTTCTCATTAATTAAATTTCTAAAAATGATATCAGATTCTTTCCACCATTTAGTTTACTTTTATCGCGTTGACATTTTTTATTTTATTTATTTTGAATGATCGAAATTTATTATAAATGATACTGACGTCGTCCTCATTAATTAAATTTCTAAAAATGATATCAGATTTTTTTCGCAATTTACTTTATTTTTATCGCGTTGACATTTTTTATTTGATTTATTTTGAATGATAGAAATTTATTATGAATGATACCTACGTAGACCTCAATAATTAAATTTCTAAAAATGATATAAGATTCTTTTCGCAATTTATTTTATTTTTATCGCGTCGACATCGTTCTTTTTACATTATTTACTTGCTTTTTAAGCGGTAGCAAAATGTCGCGCTCCCTTTGTCTCCCCTCGAAACGTTTCTAACACATTCTCTAACACGTCACTCGACAAGGGGAATAAAAAAAAATAATGGGGAACTTTCGCCGGAAGATGGGAACACGATGCAGTCTGTTGCATGACATGGGACTTAATGTTTCGAGAGGTGCAAGCCGGGTTTTCGAGTTTGCGTACTCGCAAGCTCGAAGCTCGCGTATCACCTGAGCTTTGCGACTTCCCTCTCTTTCCCGTCGCTTTTCCCTCCCTTAGGGACATTTCTTTGAATAACGCTCATTTGGAACAAATAAAAATATTCTGAAAGGAGAAGAAGAAGTAATTACTCCAAAGAAATAATTGCATTTAATGCGAAGAAATGATAATACACTGGGAATTACCTTAAAACTATCACGTAATTAAGGTGAAGTGAATTTGATCGACGTCGATAAAACAGATTTTTCAAAATACTGACGTTGGTTTTTATATCGACAGCTGTGTCGAATTATATTGGGTATTGTACTAAATGGCGTACTCCATATGTCGTTTCCGTACAATAATTATAAAAAAAATCGAAGTAAAACTCTAGAAATCCCCTACATTCATGGTTTCTGAGGCACTAATTCACTGTGAATTCCTTAGGAGTCAAAATATTTGCCCTATATTTTTTCCATCTATTTAAAGAATATCGTACATTTTGTATTCTGAAAGGAAGAACAAGAATTACTCCAAAGAAATAATTGCATTTCATGTGAAGAAATGATAATAATCTGGGGATTCCCTTAAATCTATCACGTAATTAAGGTGAAGTGAAACACGTCGAAGAATTTGATCGACGTCGATAAAAAAGATTTTTTCAATATTTGCCTTATAGTTTTCCATCTATTTAACGAATATCGTACATTTTGTATACTTCGATTTTTTTCTAATTATTGTACGGAAACGACACATGGAGTACGCCATTTAGTACAATACCCAATATAATTCGACACAGCTGTCGATATAAAAACCAACGTTAGTATTTTTAATAATCTTTTTCATCGACGTCGATGAAATTCCTCGACATGTTTCACTTCACCTTAAATCCGTGATAGTTTTAAGGGAATCCCCAGAGTATTATCATTTTATTTTATGAAATGCAAATATTTCTTTGGAGTAATTACTTGTTCTTCCATTCAGAATACAAAATGTACGATATTCGTTAAATAGATGGATAAAATATAGGGCAAATATTTTGGGCTAGTAGGGAATTCCCAGTCAATTAGGGCCTCAAAACCTAGAATCTAGGGGATTTCTGGAGCTTTACTTGGATTTTTTAATAATTATTGTACGGAAACGACATATGCAGTACGGCATTTAGTACAATACCCAATATAATTCGACACAGCTGTCGATATAAAAACCAACGTCGACAATGTATGTATTTAGAAAAGTCTTCTTTACCGACGTCGATCAAGTTCCTCGACGCGTTTCACATTTCCTTAACTCCACTCAAGGAAATAATTTCCTTCAAGTAAATTGTTTTCCTCGGTGCAGCTTCCGTAAGGCTCTCTCTTTAATGACCTCGCCGATTTGTCGAAAAGCAAATGCAGGAAACGTTTGACATATTTCCGCAAATCCCTCCAAGCAACAATTACCCTGATTATTCCTATTCATGCAAGTGGGATATCGTGCGACATCGCCTCGAAAATTATCCGCCTCCTCAGTCAAAGTTACTCGATTTTGCCAAGAACTTAAGTTCCAAGTCTCGGGACTAACACCGAATGAGATTACCTCTACGTACGAGCTTAGCAATTAGCTGATAAATAATTACAGTATGCCGCATAAACCAATTTCGGCTCTCTTGTTGAATAATATGCCCTGAGAAGAAGATTAATTAAATCCAAGAAATATTTCTTTGAATAGCACCAAAGAAATGATTTATTAATTCCACTCCCAGTGTGATGCAAAATTCTTTGCCTATTTGTTACTTATACTTAAACAATAACGAATTAATTACACATTCCACCCGAGCTTTTGGCACTTTCTCACGCGTCCTTTCGCGTCACTTATTTCAATAAATCGATATATTAACGATAAATTAATTTCAATTTCGCTCCATGCGTGATGCAAAAATCGTTGTTTATGTTATTACGTTCATTTAAATAATAACGTATAATTAGATACACATTACTGTATAATTATACATTCGACTCGAGCTTTTGGAAATTTTTCACGCGTCTCCTCACATCACTTATTTCAATAAATCGATATATTAACGACAAATAAATATCAATTTCGTTCCCTGTGAGATGCAAAAATTTTTGTCTATGCTGTTACGTTCGCTTAAACAACGCATAATTAATTACACATTATTATTTAATTACACATCCCAGCCGAGCTTTTGGCACCTTTCACGCGTCCTCTCGCATCAGTTATTTCAATAAATCCGTATATTAACGATAAATAAATATTAGTTCCGCTCTCTGCATAATGTAAATATCTTTGTCTATGTTATTACGTTCCCTTAAACAATAACATATAATTAATTACACCTTCCACCCGAGCTTTTGGGTTTTTCTTACGCGTCCTATCGCATAACTTATTTCAATAAATCGGTATATTAACGATAAAAAAATTTTAGTTCCGCCCCTTGTGTGATGCAAAAATCTTTGTCTATGTTGTTACTTACTTAAACAATAACATATAATTAATTAAACATTCCACCCGAGCTTTAGGAATTTTCTCGCTCGTCCACTCGCATCAGTTATTTCAATAAATCCGTATATTAACGATAAATAAATTTTAGTTCCACTCCTTGTGTGATGCAAAAATCTTTGTCTATGTTGTTACTTATACTTAAACAATAACGTATAATTAATTACACCTTCCACCCGAGCTTTTGGGTTTTTCTTACGCGTCCTATCGCATAACTTATTTCACTAAATCCGTATATTAACGATAAATAAATTTTAGTTCCGCTCCTTGTGTGATGCAAAAATCTTTGTCTATGTTGTATGACTCTACGCCGAGGATATTCAGGACTTTTATTACTGTGGACTGCGTTTTAACATCCTGGCATGCGAATTCTCTGACAGCTTCCAGATTCCCCAGTGTCAAAGTCGTGTTGGTAATATAAATTGACATAAATGTCCCATTCATATAGTCTTGTCCATAAAACACCTCTCCTACTGCGTCCCATTGTCCATCCGGAATTAAATTCGCGAAAAGGCTGAAGTCCTGTTTCATGGTCTCCATGGACGTCATGGAGGTTTGCTGAGGGAAAAGTAAACTCGATTAAAATACATCTCTATTCAGGGGAGGATAAATCGCCGCGATTCTACCGCGCAATTAAATTCTCCGATAACGCCGAGTTGCTCTAAAAACATCCGCGATAATTTCAAAATGCACCGCGACTGTGACTGCGCAATTTCCGGGAAAATCAGATTAACAATAAGCATCTTAAGGTGATACGAAAGTGTGATATATATAATTTCTTTCGTAAAAAGTCAAAATATTTATGAAACTTTTCTTCAAACTGGGTGCACCGAATTATCTGAAACTTTAACACGTGATTATGGAGGCCCCGAGGAATAACGAATAAAATATAATGATATACGGAATAACGGAATAAATGAAATTTCATTTTTCGAAAGACAAAATCTTTTTTTGGTCCTTGTTCGAGATAGATGCAAAATTTTTTGTAAAAAATTATATTTCACGAGCAGCGCGTTTTTAGAGCCTCCATAATCACGTGTTAATATTTCAGATAATTCGGTGCACTTAATTTGGAGAAAAGTTTTATAAATATTTTCACTGTTGATTATGTATTTATCACACTTTCATATCACCTTAAGGTTTTACATTTTATATATGTGCCCATAATTATGAAAGTGGTCTAAGTCAAAATTACAAAAAAAAATGAGTTTATCAGTTATTTCACGCCATATTATTTCAAACGAAATTAATTCAATGTAATTTCAATAATTCCAAATTTCAGCACGTGATTATGAAAGCCATAAGGACGAACTTGAACCTCGCAAAGTTTCATTTTTCGAAAAAAGAACCTTTTTTTATTTACCCTAGACTAGGACCAAGATCCCTTTTTTTTGTGAAAAATTAAATTTCACGGGCAGCGCGTTCTTTCTTAGAGCCTCCACAATCACGTGTTAAAGTTTCAGATAATTCGGAACACCCAGTTTGGAAAAAAGGTTTATAAATATTTTCATTTTTTATTATGTATATATCACACTTTCATATCACCTTAAGGACAGAGGAGACGGGAGTAAAAATCGATTAATGGTTTTTAAAAATGATTTCCACTACGACCGCCTCGCGAGTTATCGAGAGAGAGGAGCCGGAAGTGAAAATCGATAAAGGATTTTAAAAATTTTCGCTTCGCTCACCTCGTGAACTGGAATCACTCGACCTGGTCTGAGAAGAAGGGCTATTTGTCCAGGTGCAATTGTTATAATTGACTTTTCTTCGAGGTTTGGACGGACAGGTGAACCTCCTTGAAAGTGTCGCCATGGATGCACTTCCGGAAGCCATAGGTCCACGTGGACTGCTCTCAAAGAAGTCACTAGACCTTAAATATACGGTTGAAAGGAGCTCAAATAATACCCCAGTTATGAAATGTCTCGATTTCAAAGATACCTATGACATAATCGTTTTTTGAAGTCTTAAGATGCGACTCGTCTTGAGAAATATCAACTTTATTGGTATATTCGATGTCTTGACGAATTAAATTTTTAGGTAATATTTGCAATTTTTTTAATTTGACAATAAGGAAGATATCGACTTTATTAGTACACTCGATGTCTTGACGAATTAAATTTCTAGGTAATATTTGCAATTTTTTGAATTTGACATTAAGGCAGATATCGACTTTATTAGTACATTCGATGTCTTGACGAATTAAATTTCTAGGCAATATTAGTAACTTTTTGAAATTGTCAATAAGGAAGATATCGACTTTATTAGTACATTCGATGTCTTGACGAATTAAATTTCTAGGTAATATTAGTAACTTTTTGAATTTGTCAATAAGGAAGACATCGACTTTATTAGTACATTCAATGTCTCGACGAATTAAATTTCTAGGTAATATTTGCAATTCTTTTGAATTTGACAATAAGGCAGATATGGACTTTATTAGTACATTCGTTGTCTTGACGAATTAAATTTCTAGGTAATATTTGCAATTTTTTGAATTTGACATTAAGGCAGATATCGACTTTATTAGTACATTCAATGTCTTGACGAATTCAATTTCTAGGTAATATTTGCATTTTTTTTTTATTTAACAATCAGGAAGATATCGACTTTATTAGTACATTCGATGTCTTGACGAATTAAATTTCTACGTAATATTATTAACATTTTGAACATTACAACAGGGAAGATATCGACTTTATTAGTAAGCTCGATATTTTGGCGAATCAAATGTCTGGGTAATTCTTGAAACTTTTAAAGTCCGATTATAGGGAAAATATCGAATTTATTAGTAAACTCGATATTTTTATGAATAAAATTTTTAGATAATATTTACAACCTAGTGGGTGGTTCTGAATGGGCTTATTTTGTAGATAAAAATCTAAACAATGCACTGAACAAGCCTGAAAAAAAATGCTATGAAAAGTGCATTTAGGGAAGTAATACCTTATATCCCGATGTGCGATCGATACGCAAGTAATCAGGCTTGAGAAGACTTACCAACGAGCATGCTATCTCCCCACATAAATTGATCAGGTATATCGAAGACGCGTTTCTTCAAAGGGTAATGGAGATCCATCGGCGCCATAATGGGGCGTCCGTCTCTCTTAAACTTCGCCATCGTAGAGTGCTGATAGCTGACAAGAGATGATCGCATTTTCATCAGCTTGGCTGCACTCGAAGACGAGCTAGCTGGCAAATTCGATCCTCCAGGCAGAAATTCCGGCAAAATGGCGACAAAAGGCCAAGCGACTGCAACTCCATACCACCTGTTACCCGAGCATTCAATTTTTCTCACTAATTTGCAAACTGCGAGGGTGGACGCTCACTATGCCCCATCGAACGCGTCTTTTTCAATTTTTCATTCCCTCTCGACTTGAGAATCAAATCTCCTCGCCTATATAAAAGTCGCAGTGTGGATCGATACGAGTCCAATCGACATAAATTGAAATCCATTCTGACTTACTGTCTGCCAACGCTAAAAAAACTATTCCATCGATAAAATTTCAATTAAATTTCAATTGAATTTCAATTCAATTCAATTCAATTTCAATTCAATTTCAATTCAATTTCAATTCAATTTCAATTCAATTTCAATTCAATTTCAATTCAGTTTCAATTCAGTTTCAATTCAATTTCAATTCAATTCAATTTTTTATTCCTTCTCCACTCGAGAATCAAATCTCCTCGCCTATATAAAAGTCGCAGTGCGGATCGATACGAGTCCAATCGACATAAATTGAAATCCATTCTGAGTTACTGTCTGCCAACGCTAAAAAAACTATTCCATCGATAAAATTTCAATTCAATTTCAATTTCAATTCAATTCAATTTTTCAATTTTTTATTCCTTCTCCACTCGAGAATCAAATCTCCTCGCCTATATAAAAGTCTAATTATGAAAGTGGTCTAAGTCAAAATTACAAAAAAAAATGAGTTTATCAGTTATTTCACGCCATATTATTTCAAACGAAATTAATTCAATGTAATTTCGAAATAAAAAATATATGACTTAGACCACTTTCATAATTATGGGCACATATGGAAACATAGGAATTGGAATTTAGACGGATGAGTCATTACTGAATGTTACTGCGTCAATGACTATCAAAATGACCTAAAGGCGCGTACATATATGTGCGCGAACGCGGACGAGGCAAAACGAATGCCTCGTACGATGTGTACGCAACTTAAATAGTTTCTTTTTGACTAAACTAACTTCAGGTTATTGTAACGTTTCGCGTCTACCGCGCTCGTTACGTTACGTTCTTTAAGGTGAAGTGAAACACGTCGAGGAACTTGATCAACGTCGATAAAGAAGATTTTTCTAAATGCCTATGTTGCTGACGTTTATTTTTATATTGACAGCTGTATCGAATTATATTGGATATTGTACCAAATGGCATACTCTACCTGTCGTTTTCGTACAATAAATATCAAGAAATCGGAGTAAAACTCCAGAAATCCTCTGGATTCAAGCTTTCTGGGGCCCCAATTGACTACAGAGGGACACCCTGCCCCATCTGTGATTTCCAGGTCAATTAAATTTTCACTCCGAGATCCCGTATTCCCATCGTTTTAGCATAGAAGCGCGTACAACACTTTCTTTGCCCTTATCCTGTTCAAATGCGAGTTTATCAATTACCAGAGTGTTCTAAATTGTCGTAAAATTGTCCTGACCCTTTCCATTCTCATATCGGAGCCTTCGATAATTGTATATTGATCGAAATATGA